>NC_056601.1:178505-193505 GCF_018340385.1 Cyprinus carpio
ATAAACTTCAGTCATTACACTTTATTTTTATATTTTGTACCCATACGTGACCTTTTACAAGCTGTTGTTTCATGAATAGTTTTGTGGTTTATTGTTGTTGTCTGTTGTTGGCTATTTGATGCCAGGTTCCCACTGTTACAAATTACCCCATATATATATATATAATGTTACAATATCAATATGTGTTACATCAACTGTTATATGTTCCTGAGCAATAACAGTGTTAACAAGTGCTCTTTTTTGTTTATTTAGTTTGATATTTAGTTTGGTAGTATAATCAAGACTTGAATTTTTATGTCTAAGAAGAAATTGAGTTTAAAAAAATAAAGAATTATTAATTAAATCCTAAAGTGATTAGACACTTTTATACGTTATAGTTCACACTTTTTAGTTTTAGTGTCAAAAATGTCATGAAAATTTCAGCTGCTAAAAGTTGATGTAAATATTATGTTATTTTTACATTTATTATATGTGACTCTGGAGCACAGAAGCAGTCATAAGTAGCACAGGTATATTTGTAGCAATAGACAACAATACATTGCATGGGTCAAAATTATACATTTTTCTTTTATGAAAAAAAAAAAAAAATCATGTTCCAAGAAGATATTTTGTAAACGTAATTTTTGATTAGTAATATGCATTGCTAAGAACTTCATTTGAACAACTTTAAAGATGATTTTCTCAATATTTAGTTTTTTTTGCTCCCTCAGATTCCAGATTTTCAAATATTGTCCTCCTAACAAACCATACATCAATGGAAAGATTATTTATTCAGCTTTCAGATGATGTATATTTCTCAACAAAAAAAAAAAAAAAAAAAACAAACAAGCAAAAAATACCCTTATGACTGGTTTTGTGCTCCAGGGTCACATTTAATTATATATTGTGTTGAGATTTTCAGACCTCATCATCTGTAATCACTTCACTGTAAACATTCTCGTGTAGTTTTTGGTTTCAGTTTGGTTTTGTTAGGACTGTGTTATGTTTGTGTTTACTGTTGTGACTGGCTCATCCTAACAGCGCTGTGAAAAGTAACGGCTATCACGTGACAGCTTTGTCTAAAAACCACTTTGGAAACACATCATTTACAAACCTGAATAATGACACCAATGACTTTAACAACGATTCAGTTGAGAATGCACAAGGAAAATTAAAAATAGGATAATTAACACTTTGATCAAATACGTCCGATTCACTGAGTTTAATGGTAGTCACTTTTTTTTTTTAACAAAATTTATCTTAATTTAATTTTTCAGCTTTTTTATTGTTTTTGAATTGTTTATTAATGTGAGGACATTCTGAAATGTCACTAAAAGAATGCTCTGTCAGATTGAACTTGTTTGGGCAATTTAATTCGCACACCTGCAAACTTTGGGCTGGCAAAATAAAAGCTGCTGTTTTGGTGGCAATGTTCTTTTGAACCAACATCAGGGACTATATTAACATGCTAAACTGTAAAATGATTGTGAAAACTATGATTTAAAAAGCCTTATCAGATATCAGATTTGCTTTCAACACCTGAGAAACTCACAGTTTTTTAATCATGAATGACATGCACCTGGACATGCACCATGTTTTTTATATTCCATATGCCTGCTCCACTGGTGACTTCATGTGCAAGTTGTATATGTTATATATATATATATATCAATCGGTGATATATATATATATATATATATATATATATATATATATATATATATATATATATATATATATATATATATATATATATATATATATATATATATATCAAATCATTGTTTCACTATGCATTTTAAATTTGGTTATAATTATTTACGACAAGATATAATGTATTACAATGCACATTATGAATAATTATAATGCATTATACCATTAATAACCCTTTCTAATGCATTCTACATAAAAGACTTTAAGTAGTGTTACCCCTTTTTTCTTATAGCCTTGTGGTAAATTTACTTATCCTCAGATCTTCCCCAGAACATCATAAAACATTTTTCTTTGAAGTGTTTTTACAGCTTGTGGTTAGGACTGTCATTTCACTTAAAATAAACATTTTGCAAATGTCCTGTTTTTGACATGAAACTCCCAAGTGTTGCCAGCTTTGTATACATGCCCTTGGCTGGTCTGTGCTCGAAATTTAAAGGTAATGTTCACCCAATTATTTAAATTCTTTTATCATTCTGTTATCATTTACCTGCACTTCACCATATGCCCCCTAAACCCCCTAGCAAGCTAGTTTTTGGACCTTAACTCCTGTTAATATGGGACAGTAGTTTGTAGTGAGAAGCTCTGTTGGACAAAGCAATGACGCAGATGAGACAAAATGCAGAAAATGTACAGAATAGATTTGTCTCTGTGATGAAATGCACTTAAACAGAGGATTTCAGAGTTTAAACAGAGTTTAATAGCTGCAGCTATCATCAATACAGCACTACTAATATCCGCTTCTATGTATTAGCCATACAAATATCTAGCGGCTATACAAACTTGGTTTACAAAAAGTAGGTGGTGAGTCATTGTGGTTGGTGGGCGGCTCCTCCTGAGATGATGTCACTCTTCTGTGAGCGTTTCATTGGTGGAGTCTGGGGTGGGCGTGGTTTGAGAGGTGTAGCAGCTTTAGCAGAAGATCTTGGGTGCTGCCGGCTGGACCGTCAGCGTCTCCATCCACACACGACTGATCCATACTGCAGCCCTCTGAGTTTGTACAAACCATCGATTACAGTTAGGTGGATACACATAGAAGTCAAAATACCATTCATTTACTCTAGATTTATTTGTAATCTAACCATGTAAATTACTGGATAATTTCCCATTAATTATTAAGATAACTTGTGAAATCTCTCGTTTTCTTTATTCATATTGTCATTTATGTCCACCAGCCGGATTTTACCAAGGCTTTCTTCTTTAATCACCTCTAATCCCTTTAAGTGTCCCATCACAATCATTTTGTGATTTCTTTGCATTATAGCCATGATTACAAATCTAAATTTCAGCTCCAAAAATATACTCAAGTGAAAGCAGATACTGAGTGAAAACTTGAGTGAAAGTGAAAAAGTGCATCTTTAAATTGTATTTAAGCATTAAAAATGTAAATGTTACATAAAAACAAACAAACAAACAAAAAAAAAATACATTTTTTTTTTAAAACAAGAAAAGATTATTGTTTAATCATTTTGAATCATCTTCTCAATGCAAAGTCAAGTATAATATGTGACCCTGGACCACAGAACCAGTCTTAAGATTTTTCTTTTATGCCAAAAATCATTAGGATATTAAATAAAGATCATGTTCCATGAAGATATTTTGAAATTTTTCTTACCGTAAATATATCAAAACTTAATTTTTGATTAGTAATATGCATTGCTAAGAACCTCAACTGAAGTGACGTGACGTGACATACAGTACAGCCAAGTATGGGGACCCATACTCGGAATTCGTGCTCTGCTTTTAACCCATGCAAAGTGCATACACACAGCAGTGAACACACACACACCATGAACACACACTCGGAGCAGTGGGCAGCCATTTATGCTGCGGCGCCCGGGGAGCAGTTGGGGGTTCGGTGCCTTGCTCAAGGGCACCTCAGTCGTGGTATTGAGGGTGGAGAGAGCACTGTACATGCACTCCCCCCACCTACAATTCCTGCCGGCCCGAGTCTCGAACTCACAACCCTTGGACTGCGAGTCCAACTCTCTAACCATAAGGCCACGACTTCCCCCTGAACTTTAAAGATGATTTTCTAAATATTTTAATATTTTTTTGCAGCCTCAGATTCCAGATTTTCAAATAGTTGTATCTCAGACAAATATTGTCCTCATAACAAACCATACATCAATGGAAAGATTATTTATGTCTTAGCTTATAAATTTCAGTTTAAAAAAACTGACCCTTATGACTCATATATAGTGATCAAATTTAAATTGCACTTGAGTAAAATACAAATCCCCCAAAATAATACTTTAGTATATTCATCAAGTACAATTACTTTTTTATAAGATATGAAATGGGTAAAGCTGACCTGAGTCACAGCAGACCCCGGAAGCAGCACAGCGTCCCTCATAACCGCAAGCTTTTCCAGGTGCTTCACATGGAGAAGGAAGAAAATCTTCTTCCAGACAGCGGAGTGTTTCTGGAGAGCCAACCAAGCAGCCGATACCTTCACCACAGCAGATACTGGGACCAAAACACCGACCACGATCGACAGGACCACATGACATGCACTGCAGGAAACAAGGAAATTAAAGCTCAGTTGTTCAATTTAAGGTCAGGAAGTGTATTAACGCACCTGTCGAGATGGCCAATCCTGTACGGCTCGTTTTCCTCCAATGGGGCAGTTAGAGATGTAACAGGCCGAGCAAACGGACAGCAGACACAGCAGACCGACCACTGAGAGCAGACCTCCAGACATATCTGTGCAGAGACTCAAAAAAATAACACAACAGACTCTAAATATTACAGTACTCTTAATAAAGATGCTGTACTTACTTTACCAAGGCTGAAACTGAGAGCTAGTGAAGCGATTCAGCTTTTAAGCAGCGATGTTCATTTGTACACTGTGAGGAGACTCTTTTTATACCTCTTTGCTGCGTGATTTTATCACGTTATTACCTGTTAGCTACAATCAAGGAGCCATCTAAATGATAATGATGTGACCTAATTAGGTCAGTGAACTGGTCACTACATTGTCCAGTAACAGGGATGTGCGTCATTAACGGCCCGTGATGTGGCATAACATCAGACAGGTGAATTAACACAGCTTTCTGAAATTTCACTCTTAAAAAATAAAGTTTTGAAACTGGGGTTTTCACAACAATGCCATAAAAGAACCATTTGGGTTCCCAAACAACCTTTAAGTGAACTGCTCTTAAAAGAACCATGTTTTCTTATTGTGGAGAACATTTTTGTAATCTAAATAACCTTTTGTGCAATGGAAAGATTCCATGGATTTTCTTCACAGAACCATTGATGCCAATAAATAACTTTTATTTTTAACAATGTTGGTTTTTGATTACATGCATCAGAGACAATGGACAGCATTAAGTTATTTCTCACTTTTTACCCCCCACCCCCCCACCACAAAAAAAAAAACCCCATTAAACATAGAGTGTAGAAAAAAAGGTTACTGCTGAATTCCAGTTATATTAAGTGTAAAGTTAAAGTATGTTGATCAGTTTAACCCCCAAAATAGTCTTGCAGTGTTTTCTAGTTGAATGAAACCGCTCCTTTTCAAGACACATATGCTTTGCATCTTTGACTAATTGGTCAACAGTTATTAGATTCCACCATCAAAGCTCATATCCGACGCAGGTGTCCCCCAGGGCTCGGTCCTGGGCCCTCTGCTATTCATGCAAAACACCCTTGTCATCAAGGTGACTCATGATTGTTGAGACTTCTGTGCATATAAAGCCTGTGAAAACCATATTCTGTCATATGTTCTGCAATGTGTCTATTATATCAGACGAATGACAATAAATACTAAATTAGACAATAAATCCACTGCCATGTTCTTGAATACATGACATGTTCTGATGTGTTTCGATGTAACTCGTGGCAGAGTAATGAGCCGCTTGACTCAATGGAATAATGAATGCTGAAGTGATTAGCCTGTAGAGTCACGCGTTAATAACAGAATTGTCACAATGAACACGTCCTCTCTGCTTTTTATTCATTCCTCTCTGAATAGCCTTTATTAGGTCACATATCCCTTTGATTTAATCTAATTATAGAATTATTACCCCGGGTCAACATAGGCAGGCGCTGACTGAAAGTCACATGCTGCTTTGACCACACTGAACCAGTTGCATAGTTATTGTTTCATTTGAATGGAGGAAATATAGCAGCTGAACATATTTCTTTAAAATAATTACAAACTGTTTTAATACAAAGTAACACTATTTAGCTTTATTAGTAAATAACTGACTGACTGTTGTTTCAGGGTTAAACAGCTGTAATTTTGTCACTGTAAACTGAAAAGGCACAAATGTGTGTGTCTTTAAGTAAATTCTTGCAGCAAAAGTTTATAATCTGAATTGCTGGATGAATAAATCGTTGCATAGCAAAAAATCTGTTGTAGTCATAAATTTTCATACTTTTTCTCAATACACAATTAATTTTCCTTTTGCACTCATATGTGTTTATGTTCTTTATGTTGCAGTGAGCTGTAAATGGGACTAATATCTGGATTTGCAGGAAACTGATTGACTGATTAGACACATGGTGTAATTACAGTAGCTACCAGCAGTATCTACATTTTTAAATTAAATAAACACAAATTATCCCATATAAACTCCTTTTGGAGAACATTAAAGATCTAAATTATAGATTTTAAAATAATAATAATAAAATCATTATATTTGGATGTTTATGAAAACTTACCAAACAAAATAAGAAAATAGAAGATATATTCTGACCCTTAGAGTCCAACACATCAAACACAACCAGGAGTGAGTTTGGGACGATCTGTTTAGGAATAATCAATATTTTTGATCAGGTCTGAACTGGTGATCACATATTTAATCTTTAATACTAAAGTTAGATTTCCTTTTAGTTTCTTTATGACTCTTAAT
Organism: Cyprinus carpio; assembly: GCF_018340385.1. Classification (NCBI taxonomy): domain Eukaryota; kingdom Metazoa; phylum Chordata; class Actinopteri; order Cypriniformes; family Cyprinidae; genus Cyprinus; species Cyprinus carpio. The sequence goes on from NC_056601.1 coordinate 185,057, forward strand.
CAGTTGGGGAGTATAACTATTTACATGTAACTATTTTGTAATTTAATTACAAAATAAATGTAACTGTAATCTGTTACATACTGAGAAAAAATGTCATTAAATTACAGTTAGTTATGAAATTTTTAACGATTACAAAGGGGGTTACATCTGATTATTTTCACATACATACAGATTTGATCGATTTCTTTCCCAAATTGCATTGACTGCTTATGAGAAATATGAGACTCCAAAGTTTCATGAATTTAGGACACGTGATTTTTCAACCACTGCTTTAATTCTTATTTGGGTTGCTTTATTTTTAAGATTAAATGTTTTTTTTTTCAAAGGCAGTGTTAGATGCCAGTGTTTCCTGTCACAGCTATTTGATAAAATAAATAAAATAAAAAAATAAAAAAAATCAGTATCATATCTATTTAACTATATCTTAGGATATATTAAATCTGTATTTGACCTCAAAATCATCTCAGAAAAAAATAGGTGCTAAAGTCTAAGATTTTTTTATAATCTTAATTCAAGTGATGAGTGATTCTGAAAGTCTGACAGTAATCAGTGTTGAGTTCTACTGTAAGGTTAAACCTGCTGCCTGCTTTAATTGTTTCAAAATGATTAACAGTTGAAAACATATATACGAAATTAAAAAAGTAATCAAAAAGTAATCAAATGCAATCAGTTACATTACTTTAATAAAGTATTTAAAATAGTTACACCTCTTAGCCTATTACATTCTAAATAGAGTAACTTGTAATCTGTAAAACACTGATCTTAATTAATAATCATACATTAGTATGTTGTGCATTATTTCACATTCATTCATTTATTTAGTGTGTTTGTCGGTGCCCACCCTTCTCTTCTCTTCTGCTTCAGGTTTCAGCAACACCTGCTCGGTGTCTTCACACCTCTCGACTTCCCTGCCTAGTGCACAACATGGAACGAGCGTCTGGTGATCTGGTGCTGTCTATGTAGGGAGCGAAGCGTTGATTTGAGCCGCGGCCGTGAGGTGAGTCTCGGAGCTTCATCATTAACATTCATGAACGAGATCAGAATATCACACTAAAACCATTTTCAAGCAGTTCGCTCTCAGACTCATTCTTCTCCGATGGATTACATTTCGTTTCGATGTACATTAACTCCGTTATCATGTCGTTCTCGGTGGGTTTGCGCTGAATTCTCGTGTTTTTTCGGCGTGTTGTTGTCTGATCTATGATACTCGGTTATTATGCACATTTAAAGAAACCGCGTCCGAATACATAACATACTACAAAACAGTACATAATTATTTAATTAAAATAATCACACTATTATAAAACATTTCATTATATCACAGTAATTATCATGCTTGTTTATGAATCAGAAACGTGCATCCGACTGTTAGTGCTTTAGTAAATAAAATTAAGAAAATTCAGAGTGTGCTGATGTTTTGTGTAAATATTATAAAGTAGCCTACTGATATGTGTGCTACTGTGTGTTATCAGACACTGTCTGACTGACCTGACCCAGGAGACGCTCGCATATTGAGTAAGTGGTGGTTATTATAGTGTGAAGAATGTGATAGTGACTCATTTACACAACACTATGAGGCGCAACAGGACAGTGTTGTGTATTGTAGTGTCATTTAAACAATGCGGTGTGTTGCAGTGCATTTGCTGGAGGACATGTGCTGGATTCCTGACGTGTGGAGAATTACTGAGAGCTTCAGCTGCTGCTCTTCACTGGCTTCATTCGCTAGGTTTTAGGAGTTTAGGACACTTGCTTATTCGATAACTGTTTTATTTCCTATTTGGGTTAATGTACAGTACATGATTTATTTTTTAATAAATAGTCGTAACTATGCAAAGATTTGATTTCAAAAACAGTATCATAGCTACAATTATTTCTTTAAATCTGTATTTAACCTCAGAATGACCTTTAAGTCTGTTTGATTTTGTGGTGGCTGTGCTTTAAAATTAAGTTATTATGATCTTAATTCAAGTGAAAGTGACAGTAATCAGTGCTGAGTACTGTAATGTTAACCCTGCCTGCTTTACATGTTTGAAAATAACATTTGAAATCATAAGAAATTTAGAAAAGTAATAAAAATGTAATCAAATGTAATCAGTTAAACTACTTTAATAAAGTTATTGAAATAGTTACACTACTTATTACATTTTAAATAAGATAACTTGTAATCTGTAACCGATTAGATTTCCAAAGTAACCTTCCTAACACTGATTTATGTGTCAGTACTTTTTCAACATTTCCAGCACATTTTAACAATGCCGTGATTATACTGATAACCGGAATATTTTTGGTCACTATTAACGTGATAGGAAATTTTCCTAGCAGTTACATCCCTAGCTCAGAGTGTGTGTCTGTTCTGTCATATGAGACTCAGTGTTCATCCTTCTGTTCCTCCACAGATCTACAAGCATCAGATCCGAGCAGATTCACAGCTTCAGGTGCGTAAAACACCAGCGCATAACCCAATCATGGACAACTCAGATTCTGTTCAATAAAATTAAATTGAAATTCTGAATGCAAAACATACACTTCCAGACTAAACAGAGATGCTAACTCCTCACCTTTCAGTCACAGCTCACTATTTTGAGATAAAAATTTTGAGAGTCACTTGTTAGATTTTGAGAAAGTGTTTTTATTGGTTGTGTGTGTTAGAGAGAGAGAGAGAGAGAGAGTGTGAAAGAGTATGTGTGTGTGTGTGTATTGTGTGTGCGAAAGTGTGTGTGAGATAGTGTGTGTGTGTATGTGTGTGTGTGTGTGTGTGTGTGAGAGAGAGAGTGTGTGTGTGTGAGAGAGAGAGAGAGAGAGAGAGAGAGAGAGAGAGTGTGAGTTCTTACAATGGAGGCTTTTATTACATCAGACCTGATGTTTCCCAGCAGCCCAGAAAAATCCTGTTGCACCATGATTTCAGTGAACTGCCCTGAACCAGCCGGTCAGATTAGAGAAACTTGTGTGAGTGTGTGTGTGAGTGTGTGTGTGTGTGAGTGTGTGTGTGCAGCCCCGGCGGCGCTGATGCAGGCGCTGGAGGATCTGGATTATCTGGCGGCTCTGGCTGACGATGGGAATCTGTCAGAGGTGGGCATCATCATGTCTGAACTTCCTCTGGAGCCGCTGCTAGCCAGAGCTCTGATCACCTCCTGAGAGTTCAACTGTGTTAACGAGCTGCTGACCATCGCTGCCATGCTGACTGGAACTGACCGCTCTCACGCCTGTGGTCACACTCATTTACACACTGTGTTGGGGAGCAACTAGCTACATGTAACAGAATTACATAATTTAATTTAAAGGAATATTAATTAAATATACAGTACTTACTTGAAGCTTAAGAGTTAGGATTACTGTTAATTAGGATAATTATGCATCATTTGTTATTATAATAGTAAGTGCATGTAACGAGTAACAAGGACACCTTAAAATAAAGTGTTACCAAAAAATGTAACTCTAATCAGTTACAGTTACTGAGAAAAAATGTGTTATTAAATTACAGTTACTTATAAAAATCTTAACGATTACAAAGGAGGATACATCTGAATATTTTCACACACATACAGATTTGATCAACTTCTTTTATAAATTACAGTGACTGCTCTAAAATATGAGACCGCAATGCTTCAGTAGTTTAGGAAACATGCTTATTCGACTGTTTTATTTACTATTTGGGTTTATGTATATGCTTTATTTTTTAAAATGTTTTTCCAAAGCATTGCTAGATTCCAGTGTTTTCTGTCACACCTATGCAAAGATTTGATTTCATAAACAGTATCATAGCTATTAAACTATATCTTGTTTTTATCTTGATTTTAAGTCTGTATTTAACCTCAGAACGATCTCAAAGTGAAAAGAGGTGCTAAAGTCTGATTTTGTGGTGGCTGTGCTTTAAAATTACATTATTATAATCTTAATTCAAGTGATGAAGGATTCTGAAAGTCTGACAGTAATCAGTGTTGAGTTCTACTGTAAGGTTAACCCTGCCTGCTTTAAATGTTTCAAAATGATTATCAACTGAGAAAAGTAAAGTAATCAAAGGAAATCAGTTATATTACATCACATGACTCCTATTAAGGTCTACAACGTGTATCTGCAGCGTGAGTGACAGCGTCAGACCGATACTGATGTGTCTCATGTAGGAATACTGATGTGTGTGTGTGTGTCCTCAGATAACGAAGACGAGGTCTGGTGCAAGACAAACTTCCTCAATACCTCTGCTTTACGATTGGCTGTGGTGATCAGGGCGGAGCTACTGGAGCTGATGCAGCGAATCGAGCACCAATATAAAGAGAGCTCTGATATCGGGCTTCTTCCTGAAGGTAAATACATACTATAAACTAAACCACGGCACTGCGTTCTGATTGGCTCATCACTGGTATCGGCCGATATTGATTTGTTAGAACCGATACTGATTATTTGCATGTTTATGTGACTGATAACCGATATGCAGAACCGATATTTATTTGTTGTTTTACTTCTGTTTATTACACATTCCGACTCATTTTGCCAGCACGGGTCGCAAATACAAACAAACATCAAATGCAATACAAAAACAACCAGCATCAAACAACATCCCTTTCAGAATCACTGCCATAGATGTAAAAGTAAAAGCCAGTCATAAGGGTCCATTTTTCGAAATTGAGATTTATACATCATCTGAAAGCTGAATAAATAATCTTTCCATTGATGTATTGTTTGTTAGGAGGACAATATTTGAAAATCTGAAGCAAAACAATCAAAACTGAACATTATTTACAGCATTATTACCTGTAACCCAGAGCCTCAGGCAAACTGGGAAACACGATTCTTTTCTGTGAACTGGATCTTTCAGACAGTTAGTTTCGTTGAACTGATTTAAATAACCGATTCACATAATCACACAGTGATGTAATTTCCAGTCGGAGTGACTGTTAGGCGTCTGAAAGTGAGTTTTTATTGAGCAACTTAAACTGGTTCAACTAGTTCACCAAAAAGAACCGGTTCAAAAGAATGATTCGTTCGTGAACTGGACGTCACTCCAGACCGTTTTCTTGAGGCTCTGGATTACAGGTGATAATGCTGTAAATAATGTTCAGTTTCTTGCACAGACCAATCGTTTTACTTCATAAGACCTCAATTTATCGTCAGGAGCCATGGAGATTCATTTTGTGTTGCCTGAAATGCGTTTTCTGATTCTCAAAGTGACGGTACCCTTTGACTTGCATTATATGAATCACCAAGGATCATGGTTTCAGCTAAAAATATTCTTTACTTTTCTACTGAGGAAAAAAAAAAATTTAACTAGAACTTCTGAGGACCTGAGGGTGAGCGAGTTAACAGCAAATTCTCATTTTTGGGTGAATTATTCCTTTAAAGCAGTGTTTTGCTGGCCTGTTAATGGTTGAAGCTGGTTTATGTGGTAAGCTTGAACTTGCACTTTAAGATCTGATGTGAGTGTGTGTGTGTGTGTGTGTGTGTGTGTGTGTGTGTGTGTGTGTGTGTGTGTGTTGCAGGTTGGTGGAGCTGGCACCTCAGTACTATCTAGGGAACCTTCCGGCCAGTGAAGGCCGAGATCTGCTGATGGGCCTCAGACAGAGTTTATTTCCTCCAGAAGAGCAAGACACAAACCCTCAGGACCAGAACCTGAAGAAGCAGGTGGTCATTACAGCGCAGAGATGTGCAGCGTCACACACACACACATACAGACACACACTCTCTCTCTCTCTCTCTCTCTCTCTCTCTCTCTCTCACACACACACACACACACAACTCTGTATAGCTATCTTTGTGAGGACATACACTGACACAATGCAATCTTTGGCTTCTTACCCTAAACCTACCCTTTATCCAATTATAACCTGACCCCTAAAACCAAGTCTTGACCATCAAACAGGCCTTTAAAGGGCTCTCAGAAAGTGAGGACCAGCCAAAACTCTGGCTAACACTCTGTTCGAAGTTATGAGCAAACAGTAACATTATTACAGTTATACTCTGTTCGAACAGTAACACTGTTACAGTCAGCCGGCCTGTAGTAAAATTCTCAAAACTTTAATTTATACAGCGTTCATGGAACTTTTTTCCTAAAACACTTTCGTTGGAAGTCCATGTGACGTTTTTTAAATGTTTCTGCTTGTTTCAGAACATTCCGAGAACAATCAAAAGTAACATTCTCAAAATGATCAAATGGAATGGAAAAAAAAAAAAACTTTCAGCAATAAGATTTTCAGAACTTCACAGGAATGTTTTCAGAATGTTTGTGAGCTGGTTTTAGGGATTGAATGACTGAATCCACATTCTAAATGTTTCTTTGTTCCGTCACTGTCTCGGTTTACTTCCTGTAGTTTGTTTTTGTATTTTTCTAAATGCACCTTCTCTACTGTAATTTGTGTGTGAACTCTTGAGTGTACAAATGTGATTTTAATACAGTGAAAATTTGAACACTAATTAAAAGTTGTAGAGCTTTTGATTCACAGTTCGTCTCATTAACGCAGATCCCCAGGGGCCAGTTGTTCAAAAGTAATCTGATCTGGAAAAAAAAGGATTCTGAATTCGCATTGGATCATAAAATCCAATCTTGGTTTTGATCTGGATTAAATCCTTAGTTTGTGTCAAAAATCCTTGTTGGCAGAGGCTATTTACACTATCTGCCTACCAACATGTGATTGGGATAGTCAACACTGATCAACAACTCTCTATTAGGATCAGTTTCAGTAGAGTAGCGGTTAAAATGTGAGTTTTGACGCGAGTTCAAGTCTGCCTTTTGCCTAACTTTTTTTCTCCCTTTTCAAATCTCATATCATATGGGAAAGGCATTTATTTTCAATAAAAATGAGGTAAATAATTAAAAAAAAGTTGAAAATAAATATTGGGTATGGTTAGGGTAGGTGTAGGTTGTTTTTTATAGTCATTTTTTGGTGGCATCTATTTAAAAATTTGAATTAAAATGATAATTTACACTCAATACGTTCTTATAGCATACTATTTTATAATTTACTACAATTCTGAGGTGCAGATAATTCCCACTATTTGAAATAAGTAGTATAAATAGCAGAAAATCTTGCTATTTTAACATAGTGTAAATAGAATATATAACTATTTTCACTTAGTGTTAATAGCATATCTTTAAAAAAAATACTGCCATGTTCCCTTAGTGTTAATAGAATCCATTGTTATTTGCACTTAGTGTAAATAGAAACTAAATGCTATTTACATTATTTAATCTATAAAAATGTGGGCTATACATTATAAATACATTTTGTATATATTCATGATATATTAATCTTATATTTGAAATAATAAGTGTATTGATGAGTATCTTTAAAAGTGTATGAAATATGGTTTAAATTGTATACAAGTGGTAACGAAATATTTTTTGTTTTTGTTTTTCAGAGAAATGTTAAAAGTACATTTTAGCTCATATTCACTGAGTACACTTAGATGATCTTACGATTATCTCGAGAAGTACTAAAGAATCATTTTTAGTGTATTACGTACAAAATTAGTGTGCTAAAATAGAGCACTTTAAATACATGATGGAAGTGTACTGAAATAAAGTGTATTTTACTGCACTTTTCTTCACCTGGGTAACAACTGGTAAATATAATATAATATTAACAGGTCATCTAATAAGAATTTACATTATATTAGTTATGTCACGGTTTATCTTATTTTGATGTATTATTTACACTATACAGTATTTTACGTGTTATTATGCAATGATGTATTATTAATATTATTATGTTTATCAAGTGTAAGAACTTACATTATATTAGGTATGTTTTTTGCTTCTAATACAGTTCCCAATTACATGTTTCAAATTAATGACGTTTGAATGTACTTGGCATGACAGTTCATTTATTAAAAGTTCATTATTATATACTGTACCTTATAATTGATGATCATAAAGTAGCCTAATTCAGGATGAAATTGAACTTTTTTTTTTACCATAACCTTTATAAATCAAATGATAAAAAAGCGGATTGTGATTTTTTATTTGTGAATATTAGAGGTAACACACAAAAGCTGAATGAGGAAGATAAATACTCAGTTGATGATGAGTTGTTTTATGATGTGGAACTAAAACAAATAAAAAATGGTTAACTGCAGAATTTTTGGTAGGATATTCGGAAATTGCAAAGTGTTTTTAGAATGCATTCAGAAAGGGAGCTCATCCATGATAACAAGATTGAAAACCTTGCCACCTAAACCCCCAAAAAACAACTGTCATCATTAGATAATTGTAGAATTAGCATTACCAATTCAGCTTTTAAATTTGGCACTGGAAAAGGATATTCACCCACAACTTCACATCACCTGGTTCCACCTTGTGAGGAAACAGAGGCATTGCAATAAATAGGAAGAGTGTTCAAACAAGAGTGCTATATAAAAAAAATATGTTTTATATGTTGTAGATTTGATGTAGATGAAGCGTGCACACAAAGCATGCAGTTTTCAAATAAAGCTGAAAGAGCTGATCAGCTGGATGCTA
>NC_056601.1:196005-243505 GCF_018340385.1 Cyprinus carpio
CGACACCTGGGAGCGGATCAGGTTCGTGGAGCAGAGCGAGGAGATGAACAGCACTTGTGCTGACTTCACCAAAGACATCTCCATCAGGACTAACATGACCGTCCACGGCCAGGGCACCTCGGGAGTCCTGGGGCTCAGAATCAAACCGCTTCGCAAGAGCGAGTCGCGCCGGGATTACGCGCTGTGCGTCAGGAGCAGCCCTGATGGGAAGTGGTCCCTCCTCGGAGAAAACGACGGAAAGTTGCGTGTGGTGGAGGAGAAGAGGTACCTTCTTCCTGTCTGGCTCCAGCTGATCATAATATCCTGCCTCCTGGCTCTCTCGGGGATGTTCAGCGGTTTAAATCTGGGTCTAATGGCGCTGGATCCCATGGAGCTGAGGATCGTCCAAAGCTCCGGTACAGAGAAAGAAAAGAAGTACGCGAGCAAAATCGAACCGATCCGGCGGAAAGGAAACTACTTATTGGGAAACTATCTGTTGTGCTCGCTTCTTCTCGGGAACGTGCTGGTCAACACCACGCTGACCATCCTGCTCGATGATCTTATTGGCTCTGGTTTGGGCGCTGTGGTGGCGTCAACCATCGGCATCGTCATCTTCGGCCTCTGTTCCCGCCACGGTTTGGCGGTTGGCGCGAACACCATTCTCCTCACTAAGTTCTTCATGCTTCTGACTTTCCCGCTCTCTTTCCCCATCAGCAAGCTTCTGGATTGCGTTCTTGGTCAGGAGATCGGCACCGTGTACAACCGGGAGAAGCTGGTGGGGATGCTTAAGGTGACTGCGCCGTATAACGACTTGGTGAAGGAGGAGATGAACATGATCCAAGGCGCGCTGGAGCTGAGGACCAAGACGGTGGAGGGCATCATGACTCCGCTAAGCGACTGCTTCATGATCAACAGCGACACGGTGCTGGACTTCAACACCATGTCTGAGATCATGGAGAAGGGATACACGAGGATTCCCGTCTACGAGGGCGAGCAGAGCAACATCGTGGACATCCTCCTGGTCAAAGACCTCGCCTTCGTGGATCCGGATGATTGCACGACGCTGAAGACCGTCACCAGGTTCTACAACCATCCGGTGCACTTCGTGTTTCACGACACCAAGCTGGACTGCATGCTGGAGGAGTTCAAGAAAGGTGAGTGAAGGCGGAGCCTCCTCTGCGCGGTGTGATCAATCACTATGACGCCGCTGATATATGTAATAAGCATCCATGGGAATGTATGTACAAGCAGATATTTGTAATTCGCTCCTAAAGACTTCTATAAGTGTTTGTTGTCATCACAAAAGCTAATAATGGAGCTGAGCAGAAGCTATTATCTGTGAGTTTACTGTCAGCTGGCTCTGTTGAAAAATTATGGAGAATGTACATTCTTTTATATTTGGCATCTAGTTAAACATCATATAAATTACATTTAAATTAAATCTGATTGAATGCCTACTATGTAGTCTATTATAATCCTTAATTTTGGGATTGGGATTATTGTGCAAACCTTCCTGCCATATTGATTTTTAATAACCTGATGCAGGCTACATCTCATTTCTATAAGCAGTGATTTAATAACCCTGTGACTGAATCATTAAATCAGAATTCATGAGCTTCGCTCAGAACGTGTTTGTTAGATGAGTGAAGTATGAAGAAATCATGAGTTTGCACACATTAGTTTCTTGAGTTGCGTGACTGGTTAACTGTTTTCAGCTGTCATTCTGTATTCTATTCTCAGAAAAGTGTAATTCATTAAGTGTTCATTTATGAGAGAGAGAGAGAGAGAGAGGCTGTGTATGAATGAATTACCACCGTTTTGCTGGGTTTCTCTATCAACAGTGAAGCTGTGGCTAAAATTCCTTCAGAAACAATGATGTTACCAGCTCCTTGTTGAGAAAGATAATGTAGCTCTTGAGCGATTAAGTTGATAAAATTACAGCTGCTCTGAGAAATTTGTGTTGCTGAATGTCTGTGTGTGTGCAGCATGATCTGTTTGAGTGACTAAACATGTGTGTGTGTGTGAGATACAGTGAAGACTCTTTGAATTTGTATTTTTGTTAATGTAGAAAATGTGTTAATTTGGGCAATGATTACCTACCAGCAATGTTAAGATTTTTAAAAATATATTAATATGAGTACATTGCAATATATATTTATTAGAGCTAGTACGTTATTATTTATGGGCTTAAAAACAAGATGCAAACAATCAGAATATTGCACCTGGTGGGGAGTGCACAGTGTAAACATGAAACACATTGTACTGGTGTACAGTTCTGGAGGCCCTTCATAACGCAGAGCTCAGCCGCCTGCTCTGTCTACAGTTAGCACTGGATCTGATGCAGTGTTTAATAAACCGCTGTTTTAATCAGTTCTGCTGAGGTCAAATTCAGTTCAGTCCTGTATCGTGATCTGTGTCGTATCGTGACTTTTCTGGTGATACACATTCCTAATCACCAGTGGTAACCTCAGCAAAAACATCACTCTCAAATTAATATTTTTGGTTGCAAATGCAACCGTTTATTTACAGTCTGGAGCCCTACAAAGATCAGCATTTATCTGAAATAAAAAGCTTTTGTAACATTATACACTTTGCCATTTCTGAAGCATGGAGTCAGTATAATTTATTTATTTTATTTTGAGAAAGAAATTATTGCTTTTGTTTAGCAAGGATGCTTTAAATGGATCATAAAGATGTTTAATATTGCACTTGATATTGAATCATTTTCAGTTGTCAGATCGCTGTGTGTTCTCTTCTGTTCTGTTCAGATCATGCGTTTGTCTCTTCTGAAGCACTTCCTCTATTTTATGCAGAAGTCTTTTCTTACTTCACTTCCTGTTCATGATTTAAACTCAAAGCATCCACGCAGCTGGGTTTGGCTTCTACACGTGCTGCTATGCCGGCTGGCTTTGGTTATGTGTTGTGTTGCATGAATGAGAGAAAAACAGGACAAAACCACCATCAATGGCTTATACTCAACCGCTTATTTCTGCTGGATTTTTGGTGCCATATCCACATTATTTTTAACGTAAGAGCCAGTTGTTATCACAGAATTCAGCCTTTTATCTGTAATAAGCTGCTTTATATGTGTCCCTGGAGCACAAAAGCAGTCATAAGTAGCACAGGTATATTTATTTTTCACTCCTTTTCGAGTTATGACCCATTTTGAAGATGCAGGGCTGTGTAACTGGGAAACAAGATATCATCAAATCACTTTTCTTTTCACATGACATCACTTATAATGTCATCCAGCAGCCAAACAGCTGTTTAGAGATAATTTTAGCAAACTCCTCATTTGGTCTCCGCTCTGATAAGTGACACCAGTTCATTTGACTTTAAGCTATCGCATGTGTTCCAGAAATGTCGTGATGAGGATAAAAGTTACAGTAATGAGAACTCTTTATGCTTTTGTTAAATGTACTGACTGTCAGTGTAACTGTAGATGACAAGCCCCATATCCCATCGAGACGCTGTGCATCATTGCTTCTTTTGCTCATGCGCTGAATAAAGAAGCACTGGTGTCTGTAAGTGCACATGAGTCAGTGTGATGAGATCACTAATGTCCTGTTTCTTCAGAAAGAGACACACTGTCAATTTACTTCCTAAATACGTGTATTTGTTGTCAAACATTTGGGATGTGTGGTTATATTGGAGCTATATCTGCACATTAAAAATGATTTGTCTCAGAAATCCTCTGGAGAATGTCTGTATGAATGTTGTAACATCTTCTGAACAATAGTCAAGCACTGCATCATTAAAGGTGTGACGGACTCGATCAGAAGTGACCCAACAGGTTTAAATCAACAACAGTCACCTTTAAACCTTTAAAGCTAGAACGCGCCCAAGCGTTCTGATCCAGGAGTTAATGATGTGTCCATTACTTTAAGCTAATTTCAGTAGCCAAAGTTGTTTATAAACTTATTTTTCTTTAAAAATGCTGCTGTGTTTTGAGAAAGTAACTTCAAGTGAAACATTCCGAGAAATTATGGAACTTCAAAACAAGTTTCTCTATCAGTGTCTACTGTATCAGATGACACACCTCCTTTGTTATCTTTGCTAAAAGGCTTGTTACAATTGCTATTTTAAAGTAACATGAAAAATTGCTTAAGATGTACTCATGCCAAATGTCCCCGAGTTCGTCTCTTCATCACATTTGGAGAAGATTTGTGTTATTGCATCAGTGTCTCAGCAATGGATGCTCTGCAGTGAATGGGTGCCGTCAGAATGAGAGTCTGATAAAAACATCACAATAATCCACAAGTAATCCACAGCACTCCAGTCCATCAGTGAACATCTGGAGAAGACAAAAGATGAAAACACATCCAGCATTAAGACGTTTATAACTAAAACACATAGAGTCTATAATCCATAATAACACTTCTTACAATGAAAAAAAAGTGTTCTGGTGTGAATCAGGAGAGAGATCTGCACAGATCAAGCAGTGTTTAAACAGCTCTAAACAAATATGTGTCTGGATTTTGATGTGAGAGACAACAGGAGATGCACTTTTCACTCCTCACAGGAGGGTTTTATCAGCTGTTCGGACTCTCATTCTGACGGCACCCATTCACTGCAGAGATGGAATGACACGATTCAAACTCATCCTGATGTTTAATGGCCTGAGGGTGAGCACATTTTCATTTTTGGTTTTCAGAACGTCCCTCAGTAATGGTTTTCAGTATCTGTGCTCCTGGACTCGAGCTCAGGCTCTTTAGTCTGCACGCACCGCACAGGCTTTATTAACTACATCCTGTCACATGACAAACACAAACACAGATGAGAGAGATGCAGGAGAGTTTTAACCCTTTATTCTCTGTCCGCTTCACGAGTAGTACCGTGGTATTACCAGGTTTTGTTTAAATGCTGCTATGTTTTTGGACATGCTGTAGTTTTACCACTGGTTTTTGGACTTTTATCATATTCTTGAAAAGTACATTGGTGTTCAGAAGTTTGGGATTTTATGTTTTTGAAACAAGATTCTTATGTTGTTTTTGTGTTGACTGTTTAGAAATATACAGTCAATAACAGTACTTCTGTGAAATATTACAATTTAAAATAAAATTTTGTATATACAGTACACACTATACATACAGTCACTAAGAACTTTTTTTTTTTTTTTGCATTTATTTGATTCAAAAATACTTCTGAGACGTCATTGTGAAATTATTTAAATTTAAAATAAATTAGGATTTAATTTAAAATAATTTATTTTAAATTTGTATATTTTTGGAATGGTAAAGCTGTCATTATTCTAGTCCTCAGTGTTATGTGGTTATATTATGATTTGGTGATAAAACATTTCTTTTGTATTATTATCAGTATTATTGTTAGTTGAAAGTTTGTTGAAAAAGTGTATTTTTCAAGATATTTGGATGAATAGAAAGTTCAAAAGAACAGCATTTATTTGAGATTGAACTCTTTTGGATCATTATAAATGTCTTTACTGTCACTTTTGATCAATTTAATGCATCTTTGCTCACTTTCTTTAAAAAAACAAAATAGCGATTTTTCTTCTTTTTTTTTTCTTTGTAGTGTATCATAAAATACCACATAAAATAATTTCAGGTGAATGTTAGTGTCAAGCCGCGTTGCAGTTTATAAAGAAACAAGATACAGTAATGTTCTGTCTTACCATCACTAAACTGAGCAGAAACACACACTGTAAATACCTTGGTTATAAACGCTCATTTCATCTCTGTACCATAGTATTTCTCTCACACTGTTAGTTGGTTAACTTCTCCGTCGTTGTTAGTAAACATTAGCTTTGAACGATTCAGTCTCTGGTTTAAAATTTAAAATGTTTTGATGTATAATAAATGCAAACTGATAATTGAGTGTAAATCTGTACGGTAATTGTATTTTCTGTCTTTTATGAAACGGCAAAAATAATGAATGTTTTCAAATAGGTTTTCCGAACCCTGCCATTGGTCAGACAAACTCATAACCCCGCCCCTAGACGTATGCCATTGGCTGAGCAATGTTTTGTGCCACAAAACCATAGTTTTTAGACTTTGGGGGTAAAACAACTTACTTAAGCATAAAATGAGAAATATTAGAAGATATAGTATTAAATATAAAAAAAATAAAATAAATTGATATTATTTATAAAATTACTATTAATTATATGATGTAATTTATATTATATTTTTTATATTAAATTGTGAAAAATACAATTAAATATTATCTTAATATAATTAATTATTAGATTAAATTATGAAATATGCAATTATACAGTATTTAGAATATATTGTCTTTATGCAAATGTCAACCAAACTTCAAAATTCATGAATACATTTTCTCCTTTAATACTAAAGGTCTTTAAGAAACGTTATTTGACTTCATCATCATCATCATCATTATTATTATTATTAAGAGCTACAGCACTAAAATACTCTTTAATGAATGTGTGTTGTTGTTTATTTTTAGTTCAGTGAAAGCATTTGTTGTTCAGTGGTGATTGATGGGATTGATTGGGTTCTGGTGTTGTTCTGCAGGTAAGTCGCACCTGTCGATTGTCCAGAAGGTGAATAGTGACGGGGAGGGAGATCCGTTCTATGAGGTGCTGGGACTGGTCACGCTGGAAGACGTCTTCGAGGAGATCATCAAATCAGAAATCCTGGACGAGTCTGACCTCTACAGTGAGTGTTGTGTTTCAGATGAATCCACGCTGCAAACATTTCTCCAGAATAAACACGTCTGGCTCAGAGACCTCGTCACATAAGATTTCACACAAACACGCTGCTTTCTGAAATCACCGAGGCGTGCGCTCAGCGTTTCAGGAGATAATCGTGTCTTTTGTGCATGTGTCTGCAGCTGATAACCGCAGCAGGACGAAAGTGGTGCACGATAAGAACAAGCGAGACTTCTCTGCCTTCAAACATGAGAGTGAGTCTAAAGTCAAGATCTCTCCTCAGCTGATGCTCGCCGCTCACCGCTTCCTTGCAACAGGTAAACAATCACACACTCGCTGTCATTACTACAAACACATCAGTGAAAGTTCTGCATTAGACCTACACTACCAGTCCAACGGTCCTGGACTGTAAGATGTTTAATGTTTTTAAACAAGTCTCTTCTGCTCACCAAGCCTGCATTTATTTGATCCAAAGTACAGCAAAAACAGTACAATTCTGAAATATTTGTACTATTTAAAACAACTGCTTTCTATTTGAATATATTTTAAACTGTAATTTATTTCTGTGATGCGCAGCTGTATTTTCAGCATCATTACTCCAGTCTTCAGTGTCATATGATCTTCACATGATCTCAGATTCTAATATGATGATGTGCTGCTCAAGAAACATTTATTATTATTATGCTGTGTATTATTATTATGTATCAGCTGAGTAGATTTTTCTCAGGTTTTTTTGACGAATAGAAAGTTCAGAAAGCATTTATCTGAAATTGAAATCATTTGTAACATTATAAATGCCACTTTTGATAAATTTAATGTAGTGCTGTCAAATGATTAATCGCATCCAAAAGTTTTTGCTTACATAAGTGTATACTCTGTATATTTATTATGTATATTTAAGTACAAACACATGCATGTACATATTTAAGATTTTTTTATATATATTAAATATATTTATGTATAATATAAAATATAATATAAATATATATACACATGTAAATATTTGTAAAAATATATATATACTGTATGTGTGTGTATTTATATATACCTCATAAATATGCATGGTACACACACACACACACACACACACACACACACACACATATTATGTAAACAAAAGCATTTATTTTAAATGTGATTGATCTAATTTAATTAATTTAAAGCATCCTTGCTAAATAAAATCATTAATTTCTATAATTTCTAATTTATCCCAAAATCCCAAAATGACTCAATGATTTTGAGCTTTTGAGTTTTTGATTGTTTAATGTTATTTTTGTTTTTTATTTATGCTGCTCTTTGGATCTTTCTGTTCATTAAAGAATCCTGAAAAAATGTACTCAACTGTGTTCAGCATTGATAATAATAATAAATGTTTCTTGAGCAGCAAATCATCATATTAGAATGATTTCTGAAGATCATGTGACACTGAAGACTGGAGTAATGATGCTGAAAATACAGCTGCGCATCACAGAAATAAATTACAGTTTAAAATATATTCAAATAGAGAACAGTTACTTAAATAGTAAAAATATTTCACAATTTTACTGCTGTATTTTGGATCAAATAAATGCAGGCTTGATGAGCAGAAGAGACTTCTTGCCTGAACTGTTGTCTTGTAGTGTATGTATCACTTGTGTTTCAACCCACCGAAAGCATGCAAACTGTATTTAATATGAAATATTAGTATTGTATTAGTCATTAGACATGATGTACTGTGATTGTGTGTGATTTAAGCACCAAATCCATCAGACTCCAGCACTATTTTAATCCTCTTATTTGCTCCAGTTTTTCTAAATTTTTTGACACTATCACCACTTTACAGTAAACGTTTATTTATTAAACCCGGTTATTATTTAATTTATAAACACGCTATTGTCAAATGTGCTATTTGTTAATTCATGTTTGTTCAAAATACATGAATTGAAGTTAAATGTAAGATGTGTGATGTTATAAAAGCATTAATATATATAGAAAATAACTGTCTTAGATAAAAATTATTCACCATGTGTTCAAACACAAACTATTATCATTGACTAATGAAACACATTAAGAACACATTTAAGCTCATTGTAGAGTGCAGCTGTTTTTTGTCATACAGAAGCACAGTGTGAGTCTGAAAGGCTTTGATTTGAGCGTTTGTGTCTCCTCAGAGGTGAATCTGTTCAGTCCCTCTCAGATCTCAGAGAAAGTGCTTCTGCGTATTCTCAAACACCCCGACGTGATCCAGGAGATCAAATTCAACGACAACAACAAGAAATCAGCGCATCACTACCTGTACCTGCGCGGCAGAGCCGTGGACTTCTTTATCCTCATCCTGCAGGTACCTGATCCGTGCTTCTGAGTCTTTTAGACACACTACAGTTCTGCTCACCCACCCTGCATTTATTTGATCCAAGCAAAGGCTATTTCTTGTGTGTGTGAAGAGTTAGCATTTGCTGTGTAGTTGTAGCCAGTAAACATTTGTGTGTTTTAAGTATCCTGTGCATACAGAGCTTCACATCATCAGATTTTTTCCAGGCATATTAAACAAGAAAAACTAAGCACACATTTGAGCTGGATTTTCATTTAATGTGAAGTGCTAGTGTCTGATAAAACCACATTATACTGACTCTGACAACGCAGTGCTTAATTACTGAACAAAAAAAAAAAATTTCCCTCTATATTTCAGTGCTTAAGTGTACCATGTGATTTTTATTTACACTTATTTTATACTTTTGATCAATTTAAAGCATCCTTGCTTATTAGAAGTACTCATTTCTATCATTTCTTTCCCCTTTCCAAATAAATGTTGATGCTGAAAATGTATCTTTAATCACAGGAATACATTTTTAAAAAGATATTCAAATAGAAAGCTGTTATTTTAAATAGTAAAAGTATTTCACAATATTACTGCTTTTGCTGTACTTTTATGGAGACAGATTAGTCTCAAATATAATTCACGCAAAAAACACGATTCACACATGCGTAGACAATTTCACATGCATGAAACCTAATTCACGTACACACAAAAAAAATTCACGTGCGTGAAAAAAAAAAAAAAAAAATATATTCACAAAAAGCAATTCACATGCGCAAAATAAAATTATATATTCATAAAATACATTTCACAAATGCAAAAACACAATTCGTAGATATACAACTGTGCACAATCAAAAACCTTTGAATGTTTAAAATGTACGAGTGTCTGAATGTACAAATCGTCATTTACTACGAATCCACTCGGATTTGTGCGTGTGTGTTTTTGAGACTTTCCTGGCAGAGCTCTCTTCCCACGTGGGTCTGTCGTACTCTTTAGCCAATCAGATGCGAGCTTACCATTCAAACCAATCATATCATAAGCCACTGAGAGTGCATTCAGAAGCTCGCAGGCAATCGGGGAGACGTCAAGAGAGAAGCCCATAGAAGCCCTGACGTTACATTTTAAAAATACTATACAAAATAATTAATCCGAATACTTACTCCTCCTCACTCACGCAAAAAGAACTCCCCGCTCAAGCTCGCCGTCTCTGCAAGATTAACGATGGCAGTTTGCACGCACAGCTACTAGAAGGTTTACATCTGTCAGACAGGTTGCTGACGTCATTAAGCTTAGTTTGAGTCTGCGCGTCAGAAACGGAAGTTCTAAAAATCGCGCTAAAAATGGGCTTCACTTGTCTCAATTGAGTTCCAATTGGGTCGCTGTGTCCATTTCTTTTACTGTCTATGGGATTACTGATGTAAAGGCTTAATTTCCGTTCTAATTAATCCATATTGCGCAAAAGGTGCGCAGAATCGTGCTCCTTGAATGCACTCTCGGTGGCTTCGATATGATTGGTTGAATGGTAAGCTTGCATCTGATTGGCTAAAGAGTACGACAGACCCACGTGGGAAGAGAGCTCTGCCAGGAAAGTCTCAAAAACACACACACACAAATCCGAGTGGATTCGTAGTAAATGACGATTTGTACATTCAGACACTCGTACATTTACATTTTATTTGATCAAAAATACAGTAAATATTGTGAAATTTTCGTACAATTTAAAATCACTTAAAATATAAAAAAATTTTTTTTCCTCTGATTTCAAAGCTGTATTTTCAGCATCCATTACTCCAGTCTTCAGTGTCACATGATCTTCAGAAATCATTCTAATATGATGATTTGCTGCTCAAGAAACATTTCTGATTATTATCAATGTTGAACACAGTTGTGCTGCACAATATGTTATTATGGAAATAAAAATCAGGATTCTTTCTTGAATAGAGAATTCAAAACAGCATTTTTTAAGTTTTATTAATGTGCATAATATGTGACCAATTTAATGCATCCTTGCTAAATAAAAGTACTAGTTATTTAAAAAAAAATTATTACTGAGCCCAAACCTGTGAATGCTGCTGATATACTTCCGCAGCTGTGATACATGAAGATACAAGTTGAAGATCCACAGAATGGTTTGATAAATTTACCTATAAAACTAACATTCATAACGCACAGAAATGATCTCACATCTGTGATGAACGCTTTCGTATAAAGAAATTGAGCCAAAATACCTGGCAGCAGTTGCAGTAAAGCAGCAATAAAAAGCATGTGATGGAGGTTATTGCCAATAAAGCAGGTTTAATTAGGAAATCTAGCATCAGCAAACATCAGCTTGGTTATCTGAAGCATTTGTTCAGATTGTTATCACCTGGATGAAGCTGCTCATTTTGGGAGCTCTATATTTCCCATCATCCTTCACTTCATTCAGCGTGTCACTCTCGCTCGTGGGTTTGTTGTTGTAGTTATTATTGGCCTGTAAACAATCATTAGAGCGCTCAGTGATTCTGTGACGTACAGACCGCACACATTCATTCCTCCGCACTGATGCTTACAGCCACGAGGGTCCTGTCCAGCCCGGAGTCATTGTTTTCTTCTGCTGAGTGCCAGTGAAGATATTTTGAAGAATGTTGGGAACCTAACAGTTGCTGCTTGTCCTGCTACTGTTTGCTTACCAAATATCTTTTGTGTTCGACAGAATAAACAAACAAAAAAAAATACGCATGAAGGTTTGGAACAACATGAGGGTGAGATGTAGTAAATGGACAAATTAAACTGTACACAACAATGTGTACAAAGAGCTGCATTAGCAACAAGTTAGTGTTTAATCGTGATTAATCACATCCAAAATAAAAGGTTTTTTTTTTGCATAATATATGAGTGTGTGTTTATTATATACAGTACAGACCAAAAGTTTGGAAACATTACTATTTTTAATGTTTTTGAAAGAAGTTTCTTCTGCTCATCAATCCTGCATTTATTTGATGAAAAATACAGAAAAAAAACAGTAATAGTGTGATATATTATTACAATTTAAAATAA
Organism: Cyprinus carpio; assembly: GCF_018340385.1. Taxonomy (NCBI): domain Eukaryota; kingdom Metazoa; phylum Chordata; class Actinopteri; order Cypriniformes; family Cyprinidae; genus Cyprinus; species Cyprinus carpio. The sequence goes on from NC_056601.1 coordinate 207,951, forward strand.
TGTGTTTTTAAATTTTTTATACTTTAAATTATCATATATTTCTGTGATGCCAAGCTGAATTTTTAGGATCATTATCACATGATCCTTTAGAAATTCTAATATGATGATTCATTATCAAAGTTGGAAACAGTTCTGCTGCTTAATATTTTTTCAGAACATGTGATACTTTTTTAGGATACTTTGATGAATAAAAAGTAAAAAAAAAAAAAAAAAAAAGAAGCTATGTTTTTAAAATATAAATATTTTGTAATAACAATATACACTACTGGTCAGTAATTTGGGGTCAGTATTTTTTCTTTTTTTTTAATAAAATCAATTCTTTTATTCAGCAAGGATGTGTTAAATTGATAAAAAGTGATAGTAAAGAAAATATATTATTAGAATATATATTATTAGAATTTGTTTTATTTTTTATTTTGAATAAATGCAGTTCTTTTTAACCTTTTTTATTCATCAAATATATTAGACAGCAGAACTGTTTCCAACACTCATAATAAATCAGAATATTAGAATGATTTCTAAATGATCATGTGATAGACTGGATGTTACATGTGACACTGAAGGCTGGAGTAATGATGCTGAAAATTCAGCTTTGCATCACAGGAATAAATTATTTTTTTTAAAGTATATTCTAATAGAAAACTATTATTTTAAGTTGTAATAATATTTCACAATATTACTTGTTTTTTCTGTATTTTTGATCAAATAAATGCAGGCTTGATGAGTAGAAGAGACTTCTTTCAAAAACATTAAAAATAGTAATGTTTCCAAACTTTTGACCTGTACTGTATATACAAGTACACACACATGCATGTGTATATATTTAAGAAAAATGTTGTTTTTCTATTAAATATATTTAAATAATGAAATAAATGTATAAAAATATTAACGTAAATATTTCCAAAATATACTGTATGTGTGTATTTATACATACATAATAAATAAACACGGTACACATGTAAAAAACTGTTTTGCGATCAATCATTGGACAGCACTAATTTATTCTTTCATCCATTCATGTTTTTTTTTTGTTTTTTTATATTATTTTATTAATTTTTTTTTTTTGGTTTATTTTGTTTTTATGTTTTAACACATTAAATGAATTGATTTTGTGATTTTTTGGTTTGAATGTTAGTTTTTCAGTCTTAATATCTTAATATATTGTTCCTCTCAAGTAGATGTATCTAAGGATGTTGATAAATAAGAAGGGGATTATTTTCTCAGTGCATGCAACACTTAATGTCACGACTTTATGGATCTAAGGTATTCTTTCTTTCAGCTTTAAGACCTTTGTAGGGCTTTACTTTCTGAAGAGATAAATATATTGTGCATGTGTTGAACTGGTGTAGTTTGTGATCTTTGATCCCTGAACTGTCAGGGATTGAACTTGAGTTAAAGTGCTCCGGTTCAGACGTCTGAAGTCAGCGGTGTAGATTAATCTCAGGGAGGAGTTGTAGATTTATTGATATCTTGTTAAGTTGTCTGTAGTAGGTGTTTTGGTGTGTTTAATGAGACGCATCTGTTGGTGTGGCGTGCTTTATTTTTTTTTTGATTTTGTTATTTGTTATTTGTGTTTGTTGAATGATGTTATGCCGTATTATGATTATTATTTAACACGTTGAGTGTGCTTGCAAGTAGTCTCCCAACATGAAGAGCTTTCTTCCCTGGCACCGGTTAAAGAAGCCTCCAGCTGAGAGCGAGTGACCTTCATCAAAGATTAATGCTGCTTTCAGAGGAGCCAGGCTTTGTGCAGAAGATCCACAGCTGCTCTTCTTCTTCTTCTTCTCCTTCTGATGCTGTGTATATTGAGAGTCTATGAGAAATACGGTGGATGTAGATCGTCTGGTTGCATCTTTTGAAGCAAAAGGTTATGGACAAATGAAGAAAGTGAAAGACAGGAAGGAGTTTTCATTGTGATTTTAATTTTAAAACTAAAAAAATAAAGACAAGACTAACGTTTCTGTATATCTATATTCAAATGTTTATATTCATACTAATTTATTTTGCTTTTTTATTTTTTTTATTTAAATTAAATGTATTTATTTATTATATTTTATATATGTATTATATTTTTAAAAAAATTCATTTTATTATTTTTTATTTATTATTAATAATATTTTTTTTATTTATTTTTATTTATTTATTTTTTACCTAAATTTAAGGCAACCCAAAATATGTAGTTTGATTCAAATCATTTGCTCATATAAAGATATACGATAAACCTTTTAATGTTTGTTTTTAGTTTCCTTAAATTAAGGTTTTAGATGCTGATGATAAATTAAAGTGTAGCTTTTAAATTTTGTCTTTCAAATCGACATGATTAGTTTTTTTTTCTTATAATCAAAACTGTTTAATTAAAAAAAAGCATATGGTTAATTTTATATTTTTGTTTAAATCTAAAAGATTATTTTCCCTTGCAATATCTAAAAACAATGTAGTATAAAGGATAATTATAAAGTTTAGCTTTTAGATTGGCTTTTATTTTCTTAAAAAATTCTAAAAACAATTGAATTCAACAAGATTTTGTTTTTCAAAAAATCTACACAATATTTTTTTCCTCTGAAAATCTGAAAACAACTTAAAAGCTAAACAAGATTTATTTTCTTTTTTTATTCTACAACAAAATGTAATTAAAGAAATGTGTAAGTTACAGTATAGCAGATTGGCTTTTAGATTTTAGATAAATCTGAAAAAAGAGAGAGACGATGACATTGTGTTTATTAGAGATCTTGACTAGTCAGTGAGGTCCAGAACTAGAGTTTTAGCTTTCATTCTTTTAATGGCACAGCTCTGAAGATGAATTGGTGATAGTTTTTAGAATTATTTACTGTTGTGCTTCAAATCAGCTGCTGTGATTTATTCATTCATAAAGAGTAGGTCACATTTATGCAACAAAAGCCTATAGTTATTTGTTAAAATCTTCTGTATTAAAGAGAGCTGTGAACTCTAATCACACAAGACGTCTTTGAAGAGCGACTGATCATTCAGACTAATGACTCTCTGATTGATTTTGTAAATATGTCGTTTTGAGCATCCCTGTTTTTAGCGGAGAGTTATAGCGGCGCAGAAAGAGAAGCTGTGTTTGAATCCTGCTTCTTCTTCTGGTCACAGGGTCGTGTGGAGGTGGAGGCCGGGAGCGAGAACATGAAGTTTGAGACGGGGCCGTTCTCTTTCTATGGAGTCATGGCTCTCAGCGCTCCAACACTAGGTGAGACAAACACACACAATATAACAGACGTCACAATCACACACACTCTACAACATGTGTGTACACTGCTACATACAGTCCCCTCACGTACAGTACAGACCAAAAGTTTGGAAACATTACTATTTTTAATGTTTTTGAAAGAAGTTTCTTCTGCTCATCAAGCCTGCATTTACTTTTGATCAAAAATACAGAAAAAACAGTAATATTGTTGAAATATTATTACAACTTAAAATAATAGTTTTCTATTTGAATATACTTTAGAAAAAAAAAATAATTTTATTCCTGTGATGCAAAGCTGAATTTTCTAGGCATCATTACTCCAGCCTTCAGTGTCACATGTAACATCCAGTCTATCACATGATCATTTAGAAATCATTCTAATATTCTGATTTATAATGAGTGTTGGAAACAGTTCTGCTGTCTAATATATTTGATGAATAAAAGGTTAAAAAGAACTGCATTTATTCAAAATAAAAATAATAATTATAATAATATATATTCTAATAATATATTTTCTTTACTATCACTTTTAATCAATTTAACACATCCTTGCTGAATAAAAGTATTGATTTTATTTAAAAAAAAGAAGAAAAAAAAATTACTGACCCCAAATTACTGACCAGTAGTGTATATTGTATTACAAAATATTTATATTTTAAAAACATAGCTTCGTTTTTTTTTTTTTTTTTTTGTTTTACTGTTTTATTCATCAAAGTATCCTAATAAAGTATCACATGTTCTGAAAAAATATTAAGCAGCAGAACTGTTTTTCCAACTTTGATAATGAATCATCATATTAGAATGATTTCTAAAGGATCGTGTGATAATGATCCTAAAAATTCAGCTTTGCATCACAGAAATAAATGATAATTTAAAGTATAATAAATTTTAAAAACAATTATTTTAAAATGTAATAATATATCACAATATTACATTTTTTTTCTGTATTTTTGATCAAATAAATGCAGGCTTGTTGAGCAGAAGAAACTTCTTTCAAAAACATTAAAAATAGTAATGTTTCCAAACTTTTGGTCTGTACTGTATATCAGTAAAGATCATATCCTACACTCTCTTTAAAGCACTAATCTAACTAACTCATAATTATAATTATCACACGAGGGATACTGGGACTTTTCTAGGCACCCATCTCTCCCTGTTGGGATTTAAAAAAGCAGTCGGTTGCTGCCCTCTGGTGGTCTTTCTCTGTCCATAAATGAGAATCGTCATTATATTCTCACCCTGTGTCGTTCCAAACTGAAGGAGATTTTGGTGAGATGTAGATGCTGCTCTTTGTCAGAGAATAAAGTAAACGGAATCCACAGAAACATCATCATAAGAGTATTTCATACTGCTCTTGCAATATTGAAAGTGTCTTGAAGGAATATGACTGCTTTGTGTGAGGATCTGAAATCTGCTGTGCTGTAGCTCTTGTATCTCACATATTCACTTACATCTAATGCACATCAAGGCTGTATTTATTTGATCATAAATACAGAAGAAAAAAAAGGATTTTGTAAAATATTATTGCCATTTCTAATATTGGTTTCTTATTTTAATATCTGTTAAACAGTAATGTATTTCTGTGATGCGCAGCTGTATTTTCAGCATCATTCCTCCAGTCTTCAGTGTCACATGATCTTCAGAAATCATTCTGATATGATGATTTATTATCCGTGTTGAAAACAGTTGTTCTGCCTTATATTTTTTGAACCTGTGATACTTTTTTTCAGGATTCTTTGATCAATAAAAAGTTAAAAAGAACAGTGTTTATTCAAAATATAAATCTTTTCTAACAATATAAATCTTTACTATCACTTTTTATCCATTGAACACATCCTTGCTGAATAAAAGTATTCATTTCTTAAAAAAAAATAATTTAATTGAACATTTACTGAGGCCAAGCTTTTGAACTGTAGTGTATATTGGAACACATTTTTTTTTTATTTTGATTAAATACTGTTCTTTTTAATTTTTTATTCATCAAAGGATCTTGAAAAAAGTATCACAGGATCCAAAAAAAGAAATTTTTCAACACTGATAATAAATCATCATATTAGAATGATTTCTGAAGATCATGTGACACTGAAGACTGGAGTAATGATGCTGAAAATACAGCTGCACATCACAGAAATAAATTACACTTTAACACATATTAAAATAAAAAACCAATATTAGAAATTGCAATATTTCTGAGTTTTTTTTTTCTGTATTTGTGATTAAATAGGTACAGCTTTGATGAACATAAGAAGCTTCTTTAAAAAAAAACATAAAAAATCGCACTGATGCCAAGCTTGTGACGGTCACGTGTGAGCATGAGATTTGAGATCCGTGATGAGAGGGAGATGTCCAGGGTTTCTGGCGTATGGTCACACACAGACTTGTTTAGACGAGAGCAGCGTGAATGTTTGGAGCATCATCAGAATGAGTTGTGTGTTTGTGTTTCTGTCTGTGCTCGTGTGTACACTACCGTTCAAACTTGATAAGATTAATGTTTTTAATATTCGTATCATCTCTTCTGCTCACCGAGGCTGCATTTGTATGATCACAAAATTAGAGTAAAAGGAGTGATATTGTGAGTTTATTATCATTTCAAAAACCTGTTTTCTATTTTAATATATTTTAAAATTAAATTTATTCCTGTGATACATTTACATTTAATCATTTAGCAGAAGATTTTATCCTAAGCGGCTTACAAATGAGCACAGTATACTGTAAAAAATCAAAAGCTGAGACCGGCTGTTTTCTCAGCCTTGTTGTTGTCAGCTTATATACAACAAAAAGTGGAGAAAACTCTAAAATCTCCTGAAGCTGGTTGCCTTAAACTTTTAAGTTTTCTCAACTTTAGATTTTTTTTATAGTGAGATGATTGCTGTGACAATTCTTGGTTAGTATAATGCAGTAAATGTAGTTTCTTTAATAATAAATAAATGAAGTAGAAAGAATAGAAAAAGACTAGAGAGCCACTGACTCTAAACTTCTGAACAGTCGTGTCTGTCTGTGTTTCCCTCTTCTTCAATACTGTCTTACACTTCCCATCCATCTCTCTCTCTTCACTCTCAGGGAGTGTCTCTCGTCCTCATCACCTGTCTCTCTCTCTCTTCTCTCTCTTCTCTCTCTCAGTGAGTGTCTCTCGTCCTCATCACCTGTCTCTCTCTCTCTTCTCTCTCTTCTCTCTCTTCTCTCTCTCTCAGTGAGTGTCTCTCGTCCCTCATCGCATCACCTGTCTCTCTCTCTCTTCTCTCTCTTCTCTCTCTCAGTGAGTGTCTCTCGTCCTCATCACCTGTCTCTCTCTCTCTCTTCTCTCTCTCTCTCTCTGGAAAAGACAGTGTCTCTCGTCCTCATCACCTGTCTCTCTCTCTCTCTCTCTCTTTCTCTCAGTGAGGTGTGCTCATTCGCTCTCTCGTCCTTCATCACCTGTCTCTCTCTCTCTTCTCTCTCTTCTTTCTCTCAGTGAGTGTCTCTCGTCCTCATCACCTGTCTCTCTCTCTCTTCTCCTCTCTTCTCTCTCTCAGTGAGTGTGTACCTCTCCGTCTGTCTCATCACCTGTCTCTCTCTCTCTTCTTCTCTCTCTCTCTCTCGTGCGTGTCTCTCGTCCTCATCACCTGTCTCTCTCTCTCTCTTCTTTCTCTCTCTAGTGTCTCTCGTCCTCATCACCTGTCTCTCTCTCTCTCCTCTCTCTCCTCTCTCTCTCTCTCTCAGTCCTCCTCTCACTCTCTTCCGTCTCTCTGTCTCTCTCTCTTCTCTCTCTTTTCACCTGTCCTCTCCTCTCTCTCTCTCTCTCTTTCTCTCTCAGTGAGTGTCCTCTTCCGTCTCTCATCATCCACTGTCTTTCTCTCTCTCTCTCTCTTCCTCTCTTCTCTCTCTCAGTGAGTGTCCTCTCTCTCTCTCATCACCTGTCTCTCCTCTCTCTTCTCTCTAGTCTCTCTTCTCAGTGAGTGTCTCTCGTCCTCATCACCTGTCTGTCTCTCTCTCTCTCTCTCTCTCTTCTCATCTCTCTCAGTGAGTGTCTCTCAGTCCTCATCACCTGTCTCTCTCTCTCTTCTCTCTCTCTCTCTCAGTGAGTGTCTCTCGTCCTCATCACCTGTCTCTCTCTCTTCTCTCTTCTCTCTCTCTCAGAGAGTGTCTCTCGTCCTCATCACCTGGTCTCTCTCTCTCTCTTCTCTCTCTCTCATGAGTGTCCCTCTCGTCCTCTCTCATCAGTGTCCTCTCTTTTCCCTCTCTCTCTCTCTCTCTCTCTCTCTCTCTCTTTTCTCTCTCAGTGAGTGTCTCTCATCCTCATCATCTCTCTCTCTCTCTCTCTCTCTCTGCGTGGGAGTTTGCTGAGTGAGTGGAGTGTGAATCGGAGCGAGACTGTCGTGTCTTTTCCTCATTTCAAAGGTCTGTTTACTTAAGTGTTGTTTCTTTCACTGGGTTTATTTAAGCTTTTTATGGTGTATGGTCACAAAGTACTGAAAATATTGTGGCGGGGGGTTTGGCTGCCATGGCGAATGCAGAGACGGAGAGTTATGAGCATCTCACCCGGCAGCATGGAATAAAAGTGCCGGTTGAAGAATGTGTGTTAGTGGTAGGAGAGGTGGTTGGTCACAGTAGTATTCGTTCGGCGTCTCGAATGAACGGCGCTGTTGTGTTATTTTTGGACAAAGTTGTAAAAGTGAACACAATAGTTCAAATGGGATAGTCCTCAATGGTAGTTTGATTAAGGTTTTCCCACTTGTTAATCCAGCGAGAAAAGTGTTGCTTTCTAATGTGCCCCCGTTTATTTAGTGATGAAGCGCTGAAACGTGAATTATCTCGTTATGGACAGTTGGTTTCTGTGATTAAGAAGATCCACCTAGGCTGCAAATCTCCATTGTTGAAGCACGTTGTGTCTTTCCGTAGACAGGTGCATATGATTTGAGGAGTGATATCGATGAACTGAATACTACTTTAGAATTCAAAGTTGATAGTTTTGATTATCTGATCTTTGTAACAACTGAGAGCATGAGATGCTTTGGATGCAGGACGATGGATATTGTTTTTGATGAGTTGGAGGGTGAAATACTTAAAGAGGATGAAGAGGTGTTTTAAGTGCCGGCAGTGAAGAGGAAGTCGAATCTTTGTGAGATGGAAAATACATCAAAGAAAAAGGCACATGATGTGATTGTTACTGAGAGTTCTGGGGAAGTCTCGAGTGTAAGTGAAGTGTTTGGCTCAGAAAGTGAGCGAGATTGTTCTGAAGTGGAAGTTGAAGGAAATATGAGTAAAGATTACAGTGGTTACAGTTTGGAAAGAATGAAACCGTTTCTGCAGCGTACAAAAGAATGAGGAATGTAGAGGTTATAGATTTTATTCCTGATCTTTCGTTATTCATTGACTCAGCAAAAATTCTTATGAAGCAGAAAGGTGAAGTATGTTTGTCAAACCCTGAGGTGTATCGTTTAAAAAAAGATTGTACAAAGGGTGCGTCCTCAGACAATACATAATGATATGTCACAAGAATAATGGAGTAATGTGGATTTGGTTTTTTGTGCTTTTTTCATCCCTCATAATGAGTAATTTTAAAATATCTTCCCTGAATGTAAATGGGGCGAGGGATGTAAGTAAAAGAGCCCAAGTTTATGAGTTAATGAAACTAAAAAACATAGATGTTATGTTTTTGCGAGAGACTCACAGCACAAAGGAAAATGAAGTTGAATGGATGAAGGAGTGGGAAGGAAAGATTTTTTTGAGTCATAAGACTGTTTTGTTCTCAAAGACCTGCCTACCAATATCTTATGAAGTTATTGAAGTAATACAAGGCCGTTTAATTAAGATAATAGCAAAGTTTGAAAATGTTACTATGGAATTGATAAATGTCTATGCTGCTGTAAAGTCAATGGAAAGAATGCTGTTTCTTGAAACTTTATGTTGTAGTCTGAAACAATGTGATATGGAAAGTTTTCTAGTACTGGGTGGGGATTTTAATTGTACAAGCAATGATTTAGATGGAAATCACATTGAACTTCATATGGCATCAAAAACTAATTATCAAATGATTAAAACTGCAACTTTGTGATGTGTGGAGAAATTTTCATTGTAACGAAAGACAATATACATGGGCTCATGTGAAAGAAAATTCTATCTCTTTAGCAAGACTGGATCTGTTTTATTGTTTTAAATATCAGAAACAATGTTTTAAGTCTTGTTTTGGTTTCTCTGATCACTCAATGGTAGTAGCATGTGTTTTTATTAATTCTGTTAAAATTAAGAGTGCCTATTGGCATTTTAATAGTGCTTTACTTGAAGATTCCCATTTTTGTTAATGTTTTTCTTTTTTTTGGTTGGGGTGGAAATCTAAAAAGTCTTCTTTTACATCAATACAGCAGTGGTGGGATATTGGGAAGGTGCAGATACAAAAACTCTGTAATCAGTACACTTTTAATGTGACCTAGGGACATGGTTCAATCCATAAGAAGTCTAGAGATGGATATCGTGGAACTTCAGACTTTAAGTGGAGCCAATGCAAATCAAAACCAATTGCGGGCTCTTAAAGGAAAAAAAAGCAATATTAGCAGATCTAAAGGTCTCAGGGGGCACTGGTTAGATCCAGATTTCAGAGTCTTTCTGAAATGGATGCCCGTCAAAAAACTATTCAGTGTTTAAGGTCAGAAGATGGAAAAGTTCTTACTGAGGTTTCTGATGCTGACATAAAAGGGCTGTTAGTTTTTATAAGGAGCTGTATACCCACAGTTTTGTGGATGGCCAGTTAATGGCTGAGTTTGTGGCAGATCAGCTTCCTAAAGTGAATGAGGATTCATATGCAAAACTGGTATGTCCTTTAACAATAGATGAAGTTTTTAACGCTTTGCAGAGTATGAAAAATGGTAAAGCACCAGGTTTAGATGGGTTGCCTGCTGAATTTTATAAAGCATTTTGGCATTTGTTAGGAGAAGATCTACTTGCAGTTTTAAGTGATAGTTTGGATAAAGGACAACTGCCACTAAGCTGCAGAAGAGCTGGACTCGAGCTGCAGTACTCTATTTTAGAGCCCGACCGATATGGATTTTTGGGGGCCGATGCCGATGCCGATTTTAACTCGAAAAGAGCCGATTTATAAGCCGATATTTTGATTTTGAAAATAAACTGGATATTAGACCCATTTCCTATAAACTACACTTACACAACATTCAATAGCAAAATATCTGCCTGTTCTATGTATGTGGGGCTGTATAAACCATTTTCCAGAAGGGATTATGTTAAAAAAAAGTCTTAGATTACAGTCTCAATGACTAAACAATTGCACATCAAAAGTATATATTTTTTAATGATCAAAAGAACACTGCATTAGAGGAATCTTTGCAGAAGTAGTCCCCACACTTTGCTGCTACAGCGTTCACCTTTTTCAGCCATCTGTAGGGCAGAAAGAGAGACAGAGAAAGAATAAGCATGTGTATTAATAATATCACCATGTATCATTACTCATGTCATCATTAGAATTATAATAATAATAAACAGGGATCTCCTACATAGGCAAAAATGAGAAATATAGAGAAATATATATATATATATATTTTTATTTGTCAAGCAATAGGTATTACCTTTTACCTACTTATATTTAACTATATTATTACAACATTTTCCTGATATGTCTGTAAAGCTGCTTTGAAACACAATCTTAAAAAAAGAAGAAAAAAAAGCGCTTGTTCAGCTCACATTTATTTACATGTCCCCTCTGGTTTAATCATTTCTGACGCACCTACTGTAGTTACTGTAACTACACTATATTTGCTCTCACAGACACATTCACAACGGACCCGTATATCTTCTCCTCTTCTCTTTGTGCAGTCTGAATCAAAACATCGTCATGCGCTGGCGAACGTAAAGTTAGCCTACTGTTACCGGAAGATTACGGAATCAATTCGAATTGATTGGTTAACGTTAGTGTCATGAACACACCGCTGTCAATTTTGAGAAGAACCACATTCAAACAAGTTAATAGCAAGCATTTAAGGGGCCTGCTAAAAAGGAAGCTATGTTAGCGTTAGAATAACGTAACAGTTGTTGTTTTTTTCGAGGGCACGCTGTACATAACTTCTAGTCATTGACTACACGCGCCCCCCTGCCACAGTTACGCCGGTCATTATGTGGGAAACACTGCAGATATATTTAGAATAAGTTAAACGCTAACGTTATAGTTTGACCTCTTATTAATGTTCGCGCTCTTCCACTGATAAACATGGTATTAGCTTTGTGGCTAATCTAATATAGCAATGCATTAGCGGCTGTAAGTGATGTTACAGAATATTTAGAAGTGATAATGTTAGGACCGTTAGCTATAACTACCACACTGTTTTTATATACAGTGTATGAACTAAATCTACAATCATTTCACATGACGAACGACAAACTCACCGTGAAAAGAGTACATCTCAGTGGCTCGGCTGATAGCTTTCTTCTGTAGTGGATTTCTGGCGCTGTTGTCAACTGGGGAGTTGCAGAGCTCCCTCTGGTGGGCAAACTATGCAACACTCATAACATGAGTGAAGCATGAGACTCTGTTTCTCATGTTTCATCGGTTGTTATAAACGCCGATGCCGATTTAAATGCAATTAGCTCATATCGGCCGATAATATCGGCCGGCCGATATATCGGTCGGGCTCTACTCTACTTACCAGTACATAAAGGAGGTCAAGGTCTGGTGCATGTGAAGAGTCGAATGGTTTCTTTCAGACTGCAAACAGTACAGAAACTGCTTTATCAGGAGGATTTATCATGGATACAGATGGCATGTGAATTTCTGCAGAAGGTTGAACATTTTGGACTAGATAAAACACCTGTTTTTTTACTGGAAATGGATGGGCTGAGACTGGATAATCTCACTTCCTGTTATAAATCAATGTTACAAGCTTGGAGTAAGATCTTGAAAGTGGAGAGAAAGTTGGATGAATCTGGGGACTGGATTAATGAGGAACCCTTATTTAATAATCCACTGATTCGGACCAGATTTTTGTTGTCAGTAAGCATTGGGAGAACTCTTATAAAGAACAAAACTTGGGCATTTACTGGATAATGGTGGATGGAGTTCAATGGAAACTTTTAAAAACTTGTCTGGTTTATGCTCAACAAGAATTGCTTCGAAACTGAGAGATTAAATTTTTGCTGTTCTGGCAAGCAGTTACAGGAAGCTAGTTGCTGGAGGGAAGGCACAGCAGGATATTGAAAGGATATTTCTCAAGGTTTAAAGTAAGACCTGCTGTCCGTGGAGAACAGGAAGATGGATTTGATGGATCTATACTGTTTTTTTAAAACGCCGCAACTGGAAGAGTTTGACATGGCGTTGAAAAAAGCATTGTACTATGTTACAGTAAAAGTCATTCATAAGAACTCACTCAGCAGGCACAGTTTTTCAAAGTGGATTGAGACTATGGAGCCAGACTTTCTAGTGAGGGATAGGTGGCGAGCCCTGTATAAGCGGACAGCTGATCTGCAGTGGAGGATTATTCACAGGGGCCATAGCTACAAACAGACATGTAGCACATCTGAATCCAGCAGTCGGGGGGGAGTGTAGGTTTTGTGGGGTTGAGGAAACTGTAGAACACTTGATTTTAAGATGTTCAAGACTTGGAAGTCTTTTAAGGTTGCTTAATGCTTGGTTTCAGGGTTTCGGTGAGGTGTTTTCCAATAAGGTTTTTATTGGGGGACTCAAATACAAAGTGGTAGATAGAGGAAAACTGTGTTTATTGAATGATTTAATTGGTACAGCTAAGCTTGCCATGTGGAAAATGAGGAAAAATAAAGAATTAGAGCTTGGTTCAATAGATGCAGAAATAATGTTGAAGTGTATGGTAAAAGCAAGGATAAAAATCGAATTTTTATATTATAAAATAATTAATAATGTTGAGAGTTTTTTTTTTAGGAATTTGGGGTATTATTGAGGTTTTATGTGTTATTGATGATGGAGTTCTAGTTTTTACTTTTTAAACTTATTCTAATAGTTGTTGAGAAAATAACAGTTATGACAGTGGTTCTCAACCTTTTTCAACTCGCGGCCCACACAACCAAACACATATGTTTGCGCGGCCCACTGCAAAAAATGAACTGACCCCGCTATTGTTGGGTTAATAACTTAGTACTCAGAAGCTAGATTGTTAACTGTATTTACCGAATGAACTAGGGCTGTGCGATATGGACAAAAAAAAATACCTATCATGATTTCTTTGATCAATTTTGCGATTTCGATTTTAATCACAATTTTGACACCCAGACATGCTTTACAGTCATGAATGCATTCAGTATGAATTTGAAACATATTTCCAAAAGAAAACCAATTAGAGCTTTATCAAAAAGTTGTAACATCTATAGAACAGACGTAAGTCAAAATAATCACTATAGTAAAGGTGTAACAAAATTTCTAGGCAAAAAAATATAAATAAATAAATCCTGTGTCCAGGGACATTTTTTCTTTTTTGCCATACATTGTTTATAGAGCTCATTAATTGTAGCGGTGCCTCTGGTGTTGAAATAGATTTGTTATACATTATACAGGTTCACACGTAGGCCTACTCCGTTTGCAGTGCGTATACAGTATGTGTATGCGGTGCAGAAGCAGCAGCGAGAGCGCATTATTGTAACGCGGTTGTTTTGAAAAATAATGCGCGAGCGCGAATCTGTCCGCACGCACGCAGATTTCTTTTGCTCTGTCACAAAACCAGACGCGCGTGCTCAGATACACGCTGCTCTCGCCCGGAGAAAGTGCGCGCACTTAAAACGTGTCTCCTCTCTCTTAAACTGCGTCCTGTGCACTCACAACTCTCTCTATGCTCATGTGCTCGATATTAATTCTTTTCACACGTTTTTATTTCTACCCTTTTACCGCGTGCAGTGTGAACGCTCTGATCAGTTAACATGGGCTCGGAAAAAAAGGCGCATCACAGACAGAGTGTGAACCTGAAGTTCCGAAGGTATATTCCCAGTCTGTTCTGTTCTCGCGCTAGGCGCGTTGCATTCTGATTGGATCGGACAGCATACTGCGGGAGGTCAGGGCCGCGGAAAATCATGCTATAAAGCGATTTAGAAATCGCGCACACTCAAATCGTGATTTTATGACAATTTCTATCGCACAGCCCTAGAATGGACGGCAATTTTTGAACTAGACATTTTTACATGTATTAACAATATTATTTTAATAGTAATTGGCGGCCCACCTGCAATACCATCGCGACCCACTAGGGGGCCGGGGTCACAGGTTGAAAACCACTGAGTTATGATGTTGTTGTAAATTCTGGATTAATGTTATAATAAAGCTTTGTTCAACCTCTCTCTCTCTCTCTCTCTCTCTCACTCTCAGTGAGTGTCTCTCATCCTCATCACCTGTCTCTCTCTCTCTCTTCTCTCTCTCTCAGTGAGTGTCTCTCGTCCTCATCACCTGTCTCTCTCTCTCTCTCTCTCTCAATTCAATTCAATTGAGCTTTATTGGCATAACTTGTACAGTATTGCCAAAGCATTGGCCATTACATAGGCAGTGAACAAATAATCAATAAAATCAATCAGTAAACAAATGCATGAATACATTTATAAATCAATAAATAAAAATAACAACAAATTAAAATCAAATAAAAAATAAAAAACACACTTGTGTGTATTTGTCTCAACATTCAGACTTTAGTTTTGTCCACTGGCTGACTCTAGTAGTTTGTGGCAGGCTGTTACATACTTTGCTGCTGTTGTGATTGAGATAGAGTTTTCTCCCAAAATATGATTTAATTTCTCTGAATTTGGTAATGCCATAAAATGTGGTTCTAGTTGTTGGAATCTGGTGAAATAGTGTGATCTAATGCTGTGATAGTGATCACAGTGAATGAGGAAGTGTTCTTCTGTCTCCAGCTCTCTCTGAGAGCACAGTGAACACAGTCTCTGCTCTCTCGGCTGCCATCTCTGCCTGTGCCGTCCTCTCTCTACAGCCAGACGGTGATCGCTCAGTCTATATCTGCTTAGGGTCTTTCTCAATTTATGCTCTTTCACACAGCTCAGGTATTCTGCTGGTTTATACTCTCTCTTCAGCTTTAAATAGAGTTCCATCTTCTTTTGTGATTTAGTAGCATCTTTCCAATAGGTGATGTAGTTTTGTTTTTGTAGTTGTATAATTTGGTTTGGCCAGATGGTGCTGTGCTGGTCTGGCTGTAGTTTGAGCATCAGCTGTGAGAGTGCGCTCCGGTGCCGGTTCTGCTCCTGACACCGCAGGGCTTCAGCCTGGTATGAGCTCGGCTCGCTGCGCTTCAGGTGCTGGTAGAACTTCACAGCTCTTTTCTGGATACTGATCAATAAGGGGTATTGTCCTAATTCAGCTCTGCACGAGTTGTTTGGTGTTGCTCTGTTTACTTTTAGGATGTTTTTACAAATTTGTGTATGCAGAGTTTCGATTTCCTCTTTTTCCCATTTAGAGAAATCTTGGGTTTTTAGAGGTCCCCATATCTCGCTGCCATACAGAGCAATTGGTTCAATTATTGCTTTTAGGATTTTTAGCCAGGTTTGAATTGGAATTTCATGTCGAATAGTATTTTTAATCATGTAGAAGACTCTCATTGCTTTTGCCTTCAGTTCATTCACAGCCAGATTGAAGTTCCCTGTTGAACTCAGTTTTAATCCCGTGTTGGAGGACTTGGTTTCCTGCACGAAAGATGTATTTATTTTCCCTACATCTGGATCTATTTTGAAAAATCATTATTTTAGTTTTTGCGAGGTTAATTTTGAGAGCCCACGTATGACTGAATGTCTCTACGACGTCGAGGAGCTGCTGTAGTCCCTCTTTTGTTTTTGACAGAATGACTAAATCATCTGCGAAGAGGAGACATTTAACTTCTGATTCCGTCAGGGTTGGGCCGGGGGCAGTGGAATTATTTAAGGCTTTGGCTAATTCGTTTATATATATGTTAAATAGAGTGGGGCTCAGTGGGCAACCTTGTCTGACTCCTCGTTGTTGGGAGAAAAATTCTGTTCGTTTATTTCCAATTTTTACAGTACATGTATGTTTTTATACATGGTGCTGATTAAATCAAAGGTTTTCCCTCCAATCCCATTTTCCAGTAGTTTTAGGAAGAGTCCTTCGTGCCAGATCGAATCGAAAGCCTTCTCAAAGTCAATAAAGCAAGCAAAGATTTTGGATTTATTTTGGTATACATGTCTATCAATGATTGTGTGGAGGGTGTAGATGTGGTCCGACGTTCTGTGTTTGGGCAGAAATCCAATTTGACTTTTGTCCAGGATTTTGTGGGTTTTGAGAAAGTTTTGTAATCTTGTATTAATAATCGAACAGAATATTTTCCCCAGGTTGCTATTGACACATATGCCTCTGTAATTGTTTGGCTCATATTTGTCTCCTTGTTTAAAGATTGGTGTAATTAGGCCTTGGTTCCAGGTGTCGGGGGAAATATCCTACTCTCAAAACAAAGTTGAATAATTTGATTATTGCGGTTCTGAATTGGTCATTGGTGTATTTGATCATTTCGTTCAGTATTCCATCAATGCCACATGCCTTGTTGGGTTTTAGTGCATGTAGTCTGTCTGTCAGCTCATTTACTGTGATTGGGAAATCCAGGGGGTTCTGATTGTCTTTAATGTTTTCTTTTAGGATTTCTAATTTGGTTTTTAATTCATTTCGAGCAGGATTTGTTTCAGTTGTTTTGTACAGATTTTCAAAGTGTGTCCTCCATATGTTCCCGTTTTGAATGACCAGGTCTTCCTGTTGTGGCCTATAGAGCGTGTTCCAGTTGCTCCAGAAGTTACTGGTATTTATTGACTCCTCCATTGCTTGAAATAATTGTTCTGTGTGTTCTTCCTTTTTTACTCGTAGAGTTTGTTTGTACAGTCGAAGGGCTTCGTGATATTGATGGCGGAGTTCTTCATTGTCAGGATCTCTGTGTTTTTGATTTGAAAGATTTCTTACTGTTGTTCGGATATTTTTGCACTCACTGTCAAACCACATTTCTTTGGTGTTTTTTGGTTTCCTTTTTGAAGATTTATTTTTCAAATTGCACATGGATGCTGATTGGTGGAATATTTTGGTAATGTCACTAAGTGCCAGATTTATTCCTAATTTATTTTGTGAATATGTGTTCATTATAAATTTTTCCAATAATAATTTGATCGTTTGACTTTCTATTGCATTTTGATAATTTTCTGTGCTGTTATTGGTCCACTTGTAGGGTGGTTGCAGCTTCTCTCTTCTCTCTCTCAGTGAGTGTCTCTCGTCCTCATCACCTGTCTCTCTCTCTCTCTTCTCTCTCTCAGTGAGTGTCTCTCGTCCTCATCACCTGTGTCTCTCTCTCTCTTCTCTCTCTCAGTGAGTGTCTCTCGTCCTCATCACCTGTCTCGCTCTCTCTTCTCTCTCTCTCAGAGAGTGTACTTTTGTCATGCCAATAAAGCTAATTGAATTGAATTGAATTGAGTGTCTCTCGTCCTCATCACCTGTCTCTCTCTCTCTTCTCTCTCTCTCAGTGAGTGTCTCTCGTCCTCATCACCTGTCTCTCTCTCTCTTCTCTCTCTCTCAGTGAGTGTCTCTCGTCCTCATCACCTGTTTCTCTCTCTCTCTCTCTCTCTCTCTCTCAGTGAGTGTCTCTCTCGTCCTCATCACACTGTCTCTCTCTCTCTTCTCTCTCTCTCAGTGAGTGTCTCTCGTCCTCATCACCTGTCTCTCTCTCTCTTCTCTCTCTCTCAGTGAGTGTCTCTCGTCCTCATCACCTGTCTCTCTCTCTCTCTTCTTTCTCTCAGTGAGTGTCTCTCGTCCTCATCACCTGTCTCTCTCTCTCTTCTCTCTCTCTCAGAGAGTGTCTCTCGTCCTCATCACCTGTCTCTCTCTCTCTCTTCTCTCTCTCTCAGTGAGTGTCTCTCGTCCTCATCACCTGTCTCTCTCTCTCTCTCTCTGCGATTCTCTCTCTCACTCTCAGTGAGTGTCTCTCGTCCTCATCACCTGTCTCTCTCTCTCTCTCTCTCTCTCTCACTCTCTGTGAGTGTCTCTCGTCCTCATCACCTGTCTCTCTCTCTCTTCTCTCTCTGTCTCAGTGAGTGTATCTCGTCCTCACACCGAGCCTGTCGCTCTCTCATCACTCCTGTGAGTGTCTCCATTCTCCTCTCTCTTCTCTCTCTCAGTGAGTGTCTCTCGTCCTCATCACCTGTCTCTCGCTCTCTTCTCTCTCTCTCAGTGAGTGTCTCTAGTCCCTCATCACCTGTCTCTCTCTCTCTCTTCTCTCTCTCAGTGAGTGTCTTAGTGCGTCCTCATCACCTGTCTCTCTCTCTCTTCTCTCTCTCTCTCAGTGAGTGTTCTCTCGTCCTCATCACCTGTCTCTCTATCTCTTCTCTCTCTCCTCAGTGAGTGTCTCTCGTCCTCTCTACACTGGCAGCCTCTGTCTTTCTCTCTCTCTCTCTCTCTTCTCTCTCTCAGTGAGTGTCTCTCGTCCTCATCACCTGTCTCTCGCTCTCTTCTCTCTCTCTCAGTGAGTGTCTCTCGTCCTCATCACCTGTCTGTCTCTCTCTCTCTTCTCTCTCTCAGTGAGTGTCTCTCGTCCTCATCACCTGTCTCTCTCTCTCTCTTCTCTCTCTCAGTGAGTGTCTCTCGTCCTCATCACCTGTCTCTCTCTCTCTCTTCTCTCTCTCTCAGTGAGTGTCTCTCGTCCTCATCACCTGTCAATTCAATTCAATTCAATTCAATTCAATTCAATTCAATTCAATTCAATTCATATTGCTTTATTGGCATGACATACTTAGGTACATATTGCCAAAGCATTGTACATAGCAGAATAAACAAAACAAAAACAAAAACACATATAATATATATCCATTAAACAAAAATACATGTAAAATACATCAATATATACATATACATATACATACATACACACACACATATTCAAATAAACACTGATGGTATTACTAATGTAGATGTGTTCACTCTTTACCTCTTAGTTTGTGGCATTTGTAAATATAATGTGCTACCAAAGAGGAAGCAGGTCCTTCACCTAGTAATATTTTTAATTTGTCATGTTCACGGAGTGACTGGAACTCAGGAGTGTTCTGCTGTATTTGACTGTACAGTGCGTCTCTTAAGGATGTGTATTTGTCACAGTGGAGGAGGAAGTGCTCCTCCGTCTCAACTGATCCTGATCTACATTCGTTACAGACTCGCTCTTCTCTAGGTAACCAGGTCTTTCTGTGTCGTCCTCTCTCTATGGCCAGCTGGTGGTCACTCAGTCTGTACTTGGTCAGTAAATGTCTGTGTGTTATATTCCTGACTGAGAGCAGATAGTCAGCCATACTGTACTCTCTGTTGAGTTTCAGATAACACTGGAGACGACTTTGGTCTTTGGTTTGTTCTTTCCAATACTGTATGTATGTCTCCTTCTCTTCATTCATAATTTCCTTGATTCTATGTTTTTCAGGATTGGTGATATCGAGTGCTTTGTTAGTCAGGTCTGACACCATTACACAAAGATGACTTTTATGAGCACTCTTTTTTTGTGTTTTTAGTGCTTTAAAATGAAGAGAATCTTCCGAACTAGAGTTTAAGTGGGTCCAAAACTTTAAAACTCTTTTTTTAATGATTAGATTTAGGGGGGAGACGGCCTAACTCTGCTCTGCAGGCGTTATTAGGAGTGTTTCTGTGCACATGCAGGATGCTTCTGCAGAACTCGACATGCAGAGCTTCTAAAGGCTGTTTGTGCCAGTCTTTATGGCTGGAGTTACTCGCTGGGCCCCAGATCTCGCTTCCGTACAGGGCAATGGGCAGAATGACACTATCGAAGATCTTTGTCCAAAATTCTGATTGTGATGTTTATTTTGAATAATTTAATTCGTATAGCGTGCAGTGCCCTGCGGGCTTTTATAAGTAATGTTTTAATTGCCAGTTTGAAATTTCCAGTGGGAGTTTAAAACCAGACCAAGATAAGTATATTGTAAAGCATGTTGAAGTGCGGTGTTGTTTAAAGTAAATAAATGTTTATGTTCTAGATTTCTGGGTTTTTTCTGAAATATCATAATCTTAGTTTTTGGGATGTTGATGTCTAAGGCCCAATCCTGGCAGTATGTAGTTAAAATGTCAAGGTTGTTCTGGAGACCTTCTGGTGTTTAGATCGAATTAGCAAGTCGTCTGCATACAGTAAATATTTGACTTCTGTGTCAAATAATTGTAGCCCTGGACTGTTTGATTGGTCCAGTAGATCTGCCAGTTCATTGATATACATTTTAAATAAAGTCGGGCTGAGGCAGCAGCCCTGTCTCACTCCTCGCTGTTGAGGAAAATAGTCTGTCCTTTGCTGTCCAATTTTTACTGCACATTTATTTTTGGTTATACATGTTTTTAATTAAGTCATATATTTTACCCCCTATGCCACTTTGAATGATTTTATAAAACAAACCATTATGCCAAATGGAGTCAAAAGCCTTCTTAAAATCTATAAAGCATGCAAATATTTTTCCATCTTTCTTTTGGTGTACATGTTGATTTATTAGCGTGTGTAGTGTGTGAATATGGTCAGTGGTTCGATGTTTAGGGAGGAAGCCAATCTGAGATTTGCTGATGACATTGTGCTGCTTTAAGAAAGATGAAATCCGAGAGTTGATTATAGAGCAAAATACTTTTCCCAAATTACTGGTTACACAGATCCCTCTGTAGTTATTAGGATCGGTTTTGTCTCCACTTTTAAAGATAGGAGAGATGAGTCCTGTGTTCCAGACCTCAGGAAAAACACCTGAACTCAAAATCAAATTAAAAAGTTTGATTAATGCAATTTGCAATTCAGGAGAGCTGTTTTTAAGTATCTCATTCTTTATGTTGTCAGGGCCACAGGACTTCTTACATTTGAGGGATTTCAGTTTTCCACTAAGTTCTTGTTGGGTTATTGGATAATCTAGTGGATTTTGGTTGTATTTGATGCATGATTCAAGAGCATTCAATTTTTCGAGGACTTTTAACTGGTTGGGATTATTCAGAGGGTCAGTTTGATGTGTATAGAGCTTCTCAAAATAATCTTTCCAAATCTGACCATCTTGCATGGCTAACTCTTGTGGCTTTGTCTTGTTCAGACTGTTCCACATGCTCCAGAACTGACCCTGATCAATTGAGTTTTCCATCTTCTGAAGTGTGCTGTTATAATAATCCAGTTTCTTCTGTCTCACTGTGTTTTTGTATTGTTTCAGGAGTTCTGAGTGTTTTGAGCGTAATTCTAAGTTGACCGGATCTTTGTGTTTTTGATTTGAAATGAATCGTAGCTCTTGTCTTATTGTTTTACATTCATGGTCAAACCACTTTTCAGAAGGTTTTTGTTTAGCTCTATTTTTGTGTTTATATGTGGTAGTTTCATTTAAATGAGCCTTTTTTGATATATTTTCAAAAATGTCATTAATATGTTTAATTGCTAAATTTATTCCTTTCCAATTATTATCATATGTTGAATTGTTAAATAGTGTTATGGAATTGACAATTTCATTTGACTTCAATTCTTTAATATATGTTTCAGCAGCACTACGAGTCCATCTATATGGTGTTTTGAGTTTATGTAGATGAATTGGCTTTTTATGAATTGCCCTTGATTTGCTGTTTTCCCCTTTAATGAAGAGATTGATCTGGCTGTGATCAGACAGGGGCGACTGAGCTTTGATGGTAAATGCACTGAAATGGGAAGGGCTTATATTTGATATAGCATAATCTACAACACTGTTCCCGAGATCTGAGCTATATGTAAATTGTCCACAGGAATCTCCTTTGATTCTACCATTTATTTGTCTCTCTCTCTCTCTTCTCTCTCTCTCAGAGAGTGTCTCTCGTCCTCATCACCTGTCTCTCTCTCTCTCTTCTCTCTCTCTCAGTGAGTGTCTCTCGTCCTCATCACCTGTCTCTCTCTCTCTGTCTCTCTGTGTCTCGTGCGCATGTGCGGAGTGGCTGTGGAGAGCGTGTGAGTGGAAGAGTGTGTGGCGTTCTTGAGTAAGTTTCAAACTTTTCCTTATTTTCTGGGTTTATTCCTTTTGAATATTGCTTTGGATTAGAGGATAGAGAGTCGGGGTGCTGACTTCTGTCAGCATAGCTGATAGAGATGGGCTCAAACTCCGATTGTTTTTCCTGTTTGTCTGCTCGGCATGCGTGCAAGTGCATGCCGACAGATGCATCAGTGTCTATTGAGAACGTTTTGGTTGCAATTGGCAGAGAAATAGGTGCACAAAACATCATGTCTGCTTCTAGAATGAATAAAGCAATGGTTGTTTTTCTGAAAGAAGTTGAAATGGTCAATCACTTAGTGGAGTGCGGTTTGACTGTTAATGATGGTTTTGTTCCTGTATTACCCTTGTCTAACCTATCGAAAAAGGTAATGTTGTCAAATGTACCTCCGTTTATCTCTGATAAAGCGCTTGAGGATATTTTAAATCGTTATGGAAAATTGGTTGGGACGATTAAAATGATTCCTCTGGGTTTGAAAACCCCGGAGTTAAAACATGTCATGTCATTCAGACGTCAGGCTGTTATGATATTGAGTGCTGAATTTGCAACGCTTGATGTGTCGGTTAAACTAACGGTGCTTGGAAAAGATTACACAATCTTTATTAGCACTGAGTCCATGAAATGTTTTATTTGTGGAAAATATGGTCACATTAAAACAGCCTGTCCTCTGGTTAAAGAGGCTCAAACGGCAAGAAATGGAGTTGAATCGAATTCAGGGCATATTTTGAATGCTCCAGAGAGTAGCGATCTGTCTGAAGTGACTAGTGAAAGTGCAGCGCCTGATCCGAGCGCGGAAAGGCCTGCGCTTACTGACATCGGAGAGCAGTTGCATCAAGGTTGTAGTGGTGATATAAATGAGATTGTTGATAAAATAGCTGATGCTGGACAGAGTGGAACTAACGACAGTGGGCAGGCTGTTGTTGAGTTAGAGCAACCTAGAGACCAAGATCGGCCTATAGTGAGTGATGGCTTGAATGAGACGCAGGCATTAAGTAGTAACGTGTCTGACATTGATGCTTCAAAATCGCAAGTAATGGATAGTGATTCGGACGGTGATTATTCAGAGTCAATTGCTGATGAATTGTCTGAAACTAATTCACAGGGAAGTATTGTTGGGAGAGTTGCAAAGTCTCGTTATTATACTGTGGAACAAATTAATGACTTTTTAAATGCAACAAAAAATCAGAGAAAGCCAGAGATCGAAATGTTCTTTGTTGATTTAAGGCTTTTTGTTGAGTCCTCGCTAGTTGCCATGAAGAAGGCCACTTTAGATGAAACTAGATCAGGCCTAAGCGCTACCGACTTAAAAAGTTTGTGAGTGCTGTCAGGAAAAAGACTGAAAAAACCCCTTAAAGAGTCATGATGAACAGGATATATTGGATTATGTGTCTTTTCTCTTTTTTAATCCTCATGGCTTCCTTTAACATCGGATCTTTAAATATAAATGGCTGTAGGGATGTACAGAAGAGAACTACTTTATTTAAGTATTTACACCTTAAAAAAGCGGATGTGATTATGTTACAGCAGACACATACCGATGCCTGTAATGAAGTTGACTGGACAAACGAATGGTTGGGTAATATTGGCCTTAGTCATGGCACGAATCTGAGTGCTGGTGTTGCGTTTTTAATTTCAAAACGAGTAAAAAATGATCCAGACTTTCTAGAAATATTACCTGGACGCTTATTACGTGCTGATATAACAATAGACAATAATAGTTTTTCATTTTTTAACATTTATGCTCCTAATATAGGAAATGAACGAAGTGTGTTTTTTTGGAAAACTTTCTGAAGAATGTGTTAAAATGTCCTCAGGATAACATTGTTATAATAGGTGGTGATTTCAATTGTACTGTAGATCACAAATTAGATAGAAACCATGAGGAACCTCATCCTAGTTCAGCGGGTGTGTTTAAATCTTTAATTAATAGACACAATCTGGTAGATTTGTGGAGAGAGGCTTACCCTCATGTTAAACAGTACACTTGGTTAAAAATGAATTCAAATAAGGTCTCTGCTGCGAGACTGGATCGTTTTTATGTTGAAAAGGGTAGTAAAGGAAGATTTTATGGTAGTTGTATTTCACCAACATTTATGTCAGATCACCATTTTATTTCTATGTCTATGTCTGTTCTGTCGTCTAAACCCTATCAGACACACTGGCACTTTAATAGCAGATTACTGCACGATCACATCTTTGTGCACTCTTTTGACCTTTTGTGGAAATCTTGGAGGGAAGAGAGATTTAGTTATACATCTTTAAATCAGTGGTGGGACCTCGGAAAGGTGCAGATAAAAAACTTTTGTCAACAATACACTGCACATAATACAGAAAATTTGAAAATGAAAATGAAGATTTTGGAACAAGAAATTCTTCAGCAAAGCTACATTAACGAAGGAGGCAGATTATTGTCGGCTGACATCATTAAAGCGAATAAAAGCCTTTTGAAGGATTTATTGGATGAACAGGAGAAGGAAACTCTTGTGAGAACAAGATATTTAAAGCACAATGAAATGGATGCTCCAACTGCCTTCTTTTTTGGACTAGAGAGAGAAAGCCAAAAGAGCGGAAATTTTTCCATAAGCTGAAACTTTCTAATGGCAGTGAAACTACTGACCAGCGAGAAATTATAGCTTCTGCTATTTCTTTTTATGAGAAATCTCTATCAGTCAGAACACACTGTGAGGAAGCAGCAGTTGAAGAACTTCTTCAAGGTCTTCCACATTTGTCAACGACTGAGAAGGAGGAGCTGGAGGGATTTCTAACTTTTTCTGAGCTGTCAAGTGCTGTGCTGGAGCTGAACAGTGGCAAATCACCTGGACTGGATGGTCTGTCTGCAGAGTTCTATAAATGTTTTTGGAATGTGCTTGGACAAGACTTGTATCATGTTTTTTCTGGAGTCCTTTAACCAAGGTTTTCTACCCTTGAGCTGTCGAAGAGCGGTGCTGACTTTAATACCCAAAAAAGGAGATCTTGGATACTTGAAGAATTGGCGTCCTGTTTCATTACTGTGTACTGATTTTAAAATACTGTCAAGAGCTATAACCAATAGGTTGAAGAAATGTATGGCAACTATAATTCATGAGGATCAGTCATACTGTATCCCCAAAAGGACAATTTTCGACAACCTATTCTTGCTAAGAGACATCATTACAGTTGCCAAAACACATCAAGTTGATATTGGACTCTTATCTCTAGATCAAGAGAAAGCTTTTGACAGAGTGGATCATTTATATTTACTAAAGACGTTGAAGTCTTTTGGCTTTGGTCCACAATTTATCTCCTGTGTCAAATTATTATATAGTGAAACATCTAGTATGCTGAGAATTAATGGGTGCCTGACTAGACCTTTTGCAGTAACTAGAGGTATACGGCAAGGATGCCCTCTTTCTGGACTTTTGTACTCAATTTCTATTGAACCTTTTCTGTCATTTTTAAGGAAACGATTGCATGGACTTGTTGTTCCTAGGTTTCCAGAAATTTCACCTATAAAACTCACAGCATATGCAGACGATGTAACTGTATGTATCAGAAACACCGATGATATATCTGCTTTGATTTCTAGCTTGGAAATATTTCAAAAAGCAACATCTGCTAAAATTAATTGGGATAAGTGTACATCTCTGCTACTAGGTGAATGGCAAAATATAGACCCTCCTCAGCTTCCACAACAATGTAAATGGATTAAGGATGGTTTTAAGGTTCTTGGGGTATATCTGGGAACTGACCCTTACATGAAAAAGAATTGGGAAGGTCTAGCTGATAAAGTTACAGGTAGACTACAAAAGTGGAGGTGGATCCTTCCAAAGTTATCTTATAGAGGGAGATGTTTAATTGTCAATAACTTGGCAGCCTCAATGTTGTGGCACCGGTTTACAGTTTTGGATCCTCCTAAAGAGCTACTTGTTACAATTCAAAAAAGTTTTGTCAATTTTTTCTGGGATGGGTTTCATTGGCTTCCTCCTGGGGTTTTATATCTCCCAGTGACTGAAGGAGGACAAGGACTCATAGAGTTGGAAGCAAGAGTTAAAACAATGAGACTTCAAACATTACAGAAATTGTTATACTGTTCAGATAAGGTTCCCTGGATTGCATGTAGCTTGTCTATTCTACAAGATATAGGAGGAATCGGATTAGATAAGCAGTTGTTCTTAATTGACAAATCTTTTGTCTCAAGAGTAAGTTGTTGTCTTTTAAAGTTTTATGAGTCTGTGTTTAGAGCTTGGCAATTGTTAAAGAAGGTTAGAAAGGAGAGTGAACATTACGGTGTTTTGGAACCATTATTCTTTAATTCTCTTTTTAAAATAAACTCATCAATTTCAGGTACAGTAGTTGATATGTTTTTAAAGACTGGAATAGCTACTGTAATGGACTTAATTGATTCTACAAAAGGTCAATGGCTTGCGACTTCATCAATAGCTGATCAAGTTGGGCTTAGATCAGAAAGATATGTTGAAGCGTTAATGGGGGATTTAAAAAAATATTTTCCTCAATCTTTCTTGACCTTTGTAAAAACTTTTTTTGAAAATGGTGAAAAGTCCCGGACCTTTCCAGATCTTAGAGTAGAAATAGGATTTGAATTAGATGAAGATTTAAATAATACTTTGTTACTAAAGGGATTTAAAGGGGTCATGACATGGGTTTTTTTATTTTATTATTATGGTCCCCTAGGTGCAATTATAGTATTACTATAGTTTTTTTAAAAAAAAAAAACTTTTAAAATGTAGTGAATTATGACATTTTCCCACCCTGTTTCTCATCCTTTGATTCAAACAGTCTGTTTTTGGGTTGTTTCCCCTTTAAGAGTTCAGTGTTAACGCCCACTGTTATGATTGGCTAATGACAGTGCCTATGGATCAATTATTAACACCCCAAGCCAGAACATTTGCGATTGAGCGTAACTGTTTAGTAGCGGGTGATGCATTCGAAGCGATGGCTCTTGCAATGATAAAACCTTATATGTTTGAGCACATCTGCGTGGCATTGTAATTTTCCTGGACACAGACCCACTCGCTGTCCGTCGACTGAACACTTGCGCGGCGCGACAACGATACGAAATGAGCGTAGTTGTCTTGTGCTGGAGGCGGTCATATGCAAATGGTTGGAACGTCACTTCGCACCGTGACGTCACTTCTTACCATGGATCCAGAACGAGCTGTATTTTAGAGCTTGATTAAATAAATGGCTCGTTTATAATGGGGAGGACGTCTTAAGCTATGAAACTTGCAGGACGTTTTAATGGGTACAAAGACCTCTTATATTCCAAAAGATCAAGGCAAATTTGGTTTCTCATTTCATGACCCCTTTAAAGATGTATTGTTTAAGAATGTGGAAAAAAAATGTTGTATGGAATGTGTGTGAAATCTTTGTTTTATGCTCAATTGACAAGACGGACTGATACTAAATCGAGAGAATATTTATCAATTTCTTCAGAACTAACTCCATCATCGAGGTGTTTGTATAAACCCCCTATTCCTAAGAGATCTGGGGATCTCCAGTGGAGAATACTCCACTGTGCTGTGGCAACAAATAGTTTTGTCTCAAAATTTAATGCAATGATTTCATTTACATGTCCGTTTTGTAATGCTCCTGATACTGTTTTTCATTTTTTTCTGATTGTTTTAGATTATTTCCTTTGTTTGAACTGTTGGGAAAAATATTCACTGAACTTGGGTTTATTTTTCCAAAAAATCTGTTTATTTTGGGCTTGAAATACAAGAAGGAATGGAAAGCACAGTGTACTCTGGCTAACTTTTTATTAGGGCAGGCAAAGTTGGCAATTCTAAAATCCCACACATGTAAAAATGAGGGGGGCAATATTGATCTGGTTGGAATGTTCAAATCATTAGTAAAGTACAGGGTTGCTGTAGAATATGCCTATTGTAAATTAACAAATAATATGGATTTTTTTGATGCAAGGTGGAGTGTGAAAAATGCTCTTGTGGTGAGAAATGTTTTTGGAGAGTTATGGTTTAATTGGTAAAATTGTGAATTACTATCATTATTACTATTTAAATTTTTTCTTTTTTGTGTGGTGTAAATATGGTTTTTAAACTAGTTGTTTGATTAAAAGAGTTTTAAAAGTCCAAAGTCTCTTCTCTCTCTCTCAGTGAGTGTCTCTCGTCCTCATCACCTGTCTCTCTCTCTCTTCTCTCTCTCTCAGAGAGTGTCTCTCGTCCTCAGTGACCTCTCTCTCTCTCTCTCTCTCTCTCTCTCTTCTCTTTTTTCTCTCTCTCTCTCACTCTCAGTGAGTGTCTCTCGTCCTCATCACCTGTCTCTCTCTCTCTCTCCTCTCTCTCTCTCTCTCTCCTCTCAGAGAGAGTGTCTCTCGTCCTCATCGCTCTCCTCTCTCTACCCTGTCCTCTCTCTCTCTCCTCTCTCTCTTTTATCTCTCTCTCTCTCTCTCTCTCACTGTCAGTGAGTGTCTCTCTCTCGTCATATAACCTGTCTCTCTCTCTCCCTCTCTCTCTCTCTCTCTCTCTCACTCCCTCTGTGAGTGTCTCTCGTCCTCATCACCTGTCCTCTCTCTCTCTCTCTCTCTCTCTCTCTCAGAGAGTGTCTCTCGTCCTCATGACCTGTCTCTCTCTCTCTCTCTCTCTCTCTCTCTAGTGAGTCAACCTCACCGCACTGTCTCTCGTCTCTCTCATCACCTGTCTCTCTCTCTTCTCTCTCTCTCGCTCTCAGTGAGTGTGTCTCGTCCTCGTCACCTGTCTCTTAAGAGATGCTCTCTCTTCTCTCGATTCCCAGGTAACTGCCAGCATGTCAGGGCTCTCTAACCGCTCGCTGGGACGGGTCGGACTGATTAACAGCCATAGTTTCCACAGAAATAACCCTCAAGTGCTATTTAAAGGGAGAGTTCACCCAAAAATTTAATTTGGCCCATGATTTACTCCCCCTCAAGCCATCCTAGATGTGCATGACTTACTTCTTTCAGACGAATCCAATCAGAGTTACATTAAAAATATCCTGGCTTTTCCAAGCTTTATAATGGCAGTGAATGGGTGTTGAGATTTGAAGCCCAAAAAAGTGCATCCATCCATCATTAAAAGTGCTCCATACAGCTTAAAATCACACCATCCGTTCACTGCCATTATAAAGCTGGGGAGAGTCAGGGCATTGTTTTAATATAACTCTGACTGTATTTGCCATCATGTCGTTTCAAACCTGCATGACTTTAAATGTTTAATAAGATACTAAATGTAGATATAAATGTAAAAGTAGACTCAAAAGGCGCCATACAAGTGCTCCATATGTTGATTATATGTGCAAGCGCTGTGAGTTTTCATGCATTTTCAGCAAATAGTGGATTAAATTCCAGTCTTTTTCTCACATAAAGCTATCATATGGCTTCAGGAGAGGAAGTAATGCATGAGAGATGTGCACTGCTGCACTGCTGCTGTGTTTTTGGGGCTTGACAGTCTTCAGAATGGGCTGCTGTGCTGAGAACGTGCCGGTAGGTGGTGATATCGGTCTTCATCCAGCTCTTCTGCTGACCTCTGACCTCTTACATCAGAAACCTGCTTCATATCAACACTGCTGATTAGATTTTATTGTTCCGGAAAGAAGCCTCTTATACTCTTCAAGGATTGATTCATTTGAAAAAGTGCCATCAAAACAGTAATATTGTGAAATGTTGTTACAGCTGTTTTCTATTTCATAATAAACTGTAATTTATTTCTGTGATGTGCAGCTGTATTTTCAGCATCATTACTCCAGTCTTCAGTGTCACATGATCTTCAGAAATCATTCTAATATACTGATTCGCTCCTCAAGAAACATTTATTATTATTATTATCAATGTTGAAAACAGTTGTACAATATTTTTGTGAATTTATTTAATTTTTTTTAAATGTTATTAATCAAAAAGCATGTCTAATTAACTGAAATCATGAAAGTTGCACAGTTTAACAGAATTTATTTATAAAAAAAGAAGTACCTATGAAATATTTTTCTCAAATTCAGTTTTATTTTCGCCAAATTATGTTTTCCATTAATTTTTTGGTTCCCATTTCAGTGGTTAATTTTAATAATCAAAGGCATCTCTAATTAATTTTATTAAAATAACTTCTTTTTTTTTCTTTTTTTTTTTTTTTAAAGGTTTTTTCCGTTCTTCAAAAACTGTTGTATATTTAAATTTTTCTGGAAAATAGTTGAATTTTTTTTTACATTCTTCTATGAATCACAAAGGGATATCTTGGCCACTGTAAAAAAAAAAGAAAGAAAAAAAAGCTTTTTAATGGCCCTGGTTGGAAGATAAAATGAGCACAACATAGAAGAGGAATGTGATATTGTATAAACCAAGCTCAAATTTGTGTAGTTTGTGACTTACGAAATGTCTACAGAATAAATAAGCAGGGAGCACGAAAACATGGAGAAGCTATGAACTGTTGATCCTCTGTTTACCAGCAGGATCCGAATTAGGAATAAAAATATACATCCCAATAGTTTCAGCAGTTTGGCAAACGAAAGCCGTCAGCAGATGAGAACACTCTGCGTCACTGTATGAGATAAGAGTACTTTTTCTGTTTATTAACTGGAAATGAACAACACTGAGGCAAAAGGATATGATTAAGTGTGATATTTTGTACTGAATTCATTCACCACATCTGTGTCCCATATTAACTTTAAACAATTCTACAGACCTCAACAGGAAGCCTCTGGCTGTAAAATCCCTTTCACAATCTAGGGAAATACAAAAAAAATTGATTCTTTTTCTACAAACAGAATTTTTTTAATTTTGAATGTGAACATGCTGGCTATTTTATTTTATTTTTTTGTTTTTGTTTTGTTATAAAGGCAACTAACTTTAATCGTCATATTGCAGAGTTCGCTATTTGTTTAATTTTTTTCCCCCATATTCTGTTTTATTTCACAAATTCAGTTTTTTCCTTTTTCATGCAATTTTTATTTTCATGTTTTCATTTTTCAGTTTGAATGGTTGAATTAAATTTTATTTATCAAAAAGCATTTCTAATTAATTGAAATCATACAATTACACATTTTAACAGGAATACATTTTTTTAAAGGCCCTATGAAATACATTTAATTTTTTTCTCAAATTCAGTTTTATTTATTTTTATTTCAGCTTTGCTCATTTCTACACAACCATTCAAAAGTTTGGGGTTGTGAGATTTTTAATGTTTTTGTGCTCACAAAGGTTGCATTTATTTGATCAAAATTGCAATAAAACAGTAGCTTTGTGGAAGATCGATGATTTAAATGAACAGTTTTGAATGTATTTTAATATAAATGTATTCCTGTGATGACTCGGCTGAATTCTCAGCATCATTACTCCAGTGCCACATTCACTTTTCAGTGACGATGCATCGTATGAAGGGCCTGTGTTTTGCTCATTGACTCACTCTGTTCTCCCATAATGCTGTGTTTCAGAGTTGCGCTCTCCGCCTCACATCGGTGGACTGAACCGCTCGGTGTCTCTGAGCTACACGGATCACTCGGAGCCTCAGTCCATCAGCAGCACACAGCCGGCGTACACACCCGACTTCAACGTCCGAGCTCTGGCCGACCTGCAGTTCGTGAAGGTGAAAATATACACTGAAATTAATTTTGGGTTTTTAGGGCAGAAACCGTGAAGTTGAATTAATACAGTGTGTCTGTTTTGTGCACACAAGGTGAATAAGCTACAGCAGGTTGATTTCTTGATTTCAATTGCTTTTCATTTTGATGAACTGAGATGCTTTAGTCTGTGCTGTTGTCAGCTGATGCACTGAAACATTATTTGTAGGGTAAACATGTCACATGATGTTACAATAATGGACTATTTTACCCATAAATTAAATTGGCTAGAAAAGTACTTACCTTCAGTTCATCCAAGATCAGGATGAGTTTGTTTCTTCATCAGGTTTGTAGAAATGTAGCACTGCATCAGTGTCTCATCAATGGATGCTCTGCAGTGAATGGGTGCCGTCAGAATGAGAGTCCAAAACAGCTGATAAAAACATCACAATAATCCACAAGTAATCCACAGCACTCCAGTCCATCAGTTAACATCTGGAGAAGACAAAAGATGAAACACATCCAGCATTAAGATGTTTTTAACTCAAATACATAGAGTCTATAATCCATAATAACACTTCCTCCAGTGAAAAAGTGTTCTGGTGTGAATCAGGAGAGAAATCTGCACAGATCAAGCAGCGTTTAAAACAGCTCTAAACTAATATGTGTCTGGATTTTGATGTGAGAGACAACAGCAGATGCACTTTTTCACTGGAGGAAGTGTTATTATATGATTAATTTTTCTGACGGCACCCATTCACTGCAGAGCATCCATTGCTGAGACACTGACGCAATGCTACATTTCTACAAACCTGATGAAGAAACACACTCATCCTGATTTTGGATGACCTGAGTGTGAGCACATTTTCAGCAACTTTTCATTATTGGCTGAACTATTTCTATAAACATGACTAAACACCCTATGTTGAAAGGAATAGAGCAGGAACAATAAGAGTTTCAACCGCAGAACAGCTTGCAACAATATGTCACCTAATGATACATTTAGCTCAGAAAAGCCAGTCTGGCCCCATAGCTTGATAACCATCTAGAAAAATAAATCTAAAATGGTGCATTTTGTTATAATAAATATTATAATATTTTTATTAACCTGTTGTCTTCATTAGATTCAAGAGCTTTTATTGTCATATTTACTTGTACAATTAAATTCTTATTTTGTTTACTCCTCTCGAGAATGAAGAAAGGGAACAAACATAACTTACAAAGACAGTAAAAATGATAAATTATAATATAAAACAAATAAATGCATAAAAAAGAAAGTAACGAAAGAAAAAGAGAACCGGTATGCAAATAAAAAAAAAACGATTGACAATAAAAAGTATTAAAAGATGCAGTGCAAGTAACAAAAAAGTGAGAATTTTAAGGTGTCAAGTAGTGATAGAGTGTCAGTGTAAAGTCTAATGTTTAATGAAAACCTGTAATTATTTCAGCACATCACAAATGTGACCCTGGAGCACAAAACCAGTCATAAGGGTCAATTTTTGAAATTGAGATTTATACATCAACTGAAAGCTGAATAAATAATCTCTCCATTGATGTATGGAATATTTGAAAATCTGGAATCTGGGGGAGCAAAGAAATCTAAATATTGAGAAAATCACCTTTAAAGTTGTCCAAATGAAGTTCTTAGCAATGTGTATTACTAATCAAAAAAAATGAAGTTTTGGAGAGGTTACGTGACCCACTGATTAGGGATACTGAAGTTGCGCGAGCGCACTGTACCTGTCTGCGACCTGCACAAGCGCAGACAGTGAAGGGATGTTCAGCTCAACTTCTGTGTGTTGGATGAGAAACGAAACAGACTAAACTGTGACAAAACTGAAATGTTTCTTAATTTGATTTAAAAATCACCTGCTGTAGAACACTGAAAAAAGTGTTTCATTCATCCAATTAAAAAAATTTAGGGTAATGATTCACATCTATATTTTTTTAACTTGATCCAATAGTTATTTATTTTACATTGGCTCAAGTAAAAAAAATATAGATGTGAATCATTACCCTATTTTATTTTTTTTAATTGGATGAATGAAACACTTTGCATCTTAGTTTTATTCGCACCAACATGATTTGATTTTAACATTTTGGAATAATTAATTTATATAGCATACTTTTATTTAGTCTCACTGGTAAAGACCTTTTTTAATTTAAAAAACCAAATTTAAAAACTAATACAAATACTGAATGCTGATTAAGAAACATCTTCTTGAATGTGTGTTGATTGTGTTGTCTCCTTTAATTTCACATGGTTACAGTTACTCTTTTCATTCAAGGCCAGTTCTGTGTAGTTTGAACCCAATTCAAAAACAAAAGCTAAATGCTGATGTCTGTACCATCTATGTTTGTATTGAATGTTGGCTACTTACTGAGCAGTCACTGCCGTTAATCTCTGATGGTTATGGTTATTGTTTTCAATAGCTAAAAGCCAGTTTGGCTTATTAAATACCAAATAAACATCTTGTTTAGGCATACTTTCCTTCTTTCTTGTTTGTTGCTTAAAGAAAAAAAAAATCGGAAATCGGTATCGGAATCAGCCATGAAAAATCATGATCGTGCATCCCTAACACTGATAGCAGTGGCGGTGTAGTTTGATTGCTCCCTGACTCGACATGCTTAATCTGTTTTTTTTTCTCAATAAAACTATCAACATTTGGTTAGTTTTTGACTGTTTTTCTACGAATGAAGATGGCAAAAGCGAGTTAAAGACCCTAACTTGATCCATTGTTGCTGATGAGTTGAAGATGCTCCTTAGCTTCGTCAGGAAACTGTTTAAAGAAGAATTCGCCCCGAGTTCTGGAAGAGGATGTTCATCTGATAAGAAAGAATTTTAACAAGGGCAAACAGTAAATTTATAGTTGTTTTATTAGGGATAAATTTATAGGTTTCTCATCCTTTAATAAAAAGCGTAGGGAGAGTCGTAAATTTGAATTAGAAAAACATTGATTTACTAGAGAAGGAACTAAAAGAACATTTTTGTGAAACCAAAGCCAAAATAATTCTGATTTAAGAACATTTATTAAAATCCATATATTTACATAGAGCTGAATTCATCGTACATCATACCAGACAATCATATTATTTTCATGGAGAACGTTCTTCCAAGCTGTTGGCTTTGAGACTGAAAGTGTATTGGACATGAGCGCTCAGTGCATACTCAACCTTAGGATGTAAACCAGCATCTGTACACTTCAGAATCCAACTCTGACCCAACAAATTTAGATTTATTCCTTAAACATTTAAATCTTCCCAAATTAAAGCGCAACACATTAGACAGCGCTTTGAGAATGGAGCAATTCAAATCTGTCTTGGATTGCATGAGTAATAATAAAGCCCCAGGGCTACATGGGATTCCTCCAGAGTTACTGAAGACATTATGGGACATAATAGCGCCCTTGATTCTTAATTCTCTTAACTTTGTGTTAGAAAAAGGCGCTTTACACGGGGACCAAACCACAGCTTTAATAACAGACTGCATCGATGTATGGGAGACTTGATTGTCTTCGATCAGTCAGGTTTTCTTTGCTGCACAGTGTACGCAGACTTCTTCATATTATTCACCAAGCAGACTCGTATACAATCCTTTCTGTGGCTGCAGAGAAAGCACTGGACAGAACTGAGTGGAGCTTTTTGTGGTCTGTTCTAGAGCATTTTGGGTTTGGCTCCTTCTTTCTAAAAGCAGTCAAAACTATTTATTCTGAGTGCTCAGCCAGAGTGCTCACTGGTTCTTACATCTTCCCTTCCCTTTATCTTGGCAGAGGCACTCGTCTTTTTCATTTATCATTAGAGCCTTTGGCCCAAGCTGGATTTAGTGTGGTATTTACACTTTTAAAGCCCTGTACAGTGATTATGGCCCTTTACGATCCTAAAGGATGAATT
>NC_056601.1:248505-276005 GCF_018340385.1 Cyprinus carpio
GATTTTTGCAAAATGATGTTAACTATGGAAGAGGATTAGGGCCAAGCAATAATAAAAAAATAAATAAAACTATCTCGAGATTAAAGTCGTTAGATTTCTTTATATTTCGAGAAAAAAAGCAAAAAAAAAAAAAAAAAAAAAAGTTTAAATAAAATGTTGAGAATAAACTCATTAAATTATGTGAAAAAAAATGTGTTACATTTCAAGAGAAAAGTCGGGAAAAAATGTTGAGAATAAACTCGTTAAAATACAAAGCTTCCCTGTTCTTTTGCTGGAAGAGCTCACTGGAGGTTTTGAGGACACATGGATGACGTCTGGACCTGAAGCGTCCCCGAGGTGTGTTAAAAGTGCACAGCAATGATGAAGCTTTGTCCAGCTTGATCTCCAGTAACCATCTTTTTAGAGCCGGGGTGTGAAGACTTGTGTGGTCTGGAACTGAGCTATAATAACCCACTCATTATACACACTAAACACTTTAAAAGAGACAGATATGTAGATGTTTGTGAATCCTCTGTTTTGGAGGAATGAGGATTGTTAAATGATATCACACTGCACCATTACTGTAGGTTAGGGGTATATACGTAATGTTATCAGTTGTTTATTATTCATTCAGCAATACATAGGCCTATTACAGTTATAGTTTTCATTAATAACCATTGCTATATCGAGGATAACGTTGTCTAGTGCCCTTATGAATGTTGTTGGCATGACTTTGTGAAAATGTAACTAAAATATGAAATAGCATAGACGTGACATACTTGTTCTACAGATCTCTGCACTAGTGTTATATGCTGCTGTTTTGATAGCGTTGATGACGTTTCTGACAGATAATATCATGATGTGTTTTTGTTTTTGCCTTATCCTGTCAGCAATAACACATTTGATTACTATCAGTGTTGCCAGATATTGCTATGAAAACAAATAAGAAAATAAATCTTTCCAGCTGTAGTCACTAACGGCTAATAAACTCTCTGTGTAGTCTGTTTTCAGGAGGCTACAACTTTGGTGTTAAACACATCGCTTCAGAAATGCAAACAATTAAATATTGAAATTTAAACTTAATTTGGTTGGTTTTATGTTGTTAAAGTTAACTTTAAGCAAATAAATATGACTGTCTGTAAAATAAAAGTATTAAATTAGTTTTTAAATGATTATTTATTTCACATGGGTTTGAATCAGATTCGGTCAGATGGTTATTTTACACCCAGATGGTGCATCTGACCCACTGACTCGAGTCGGGTCAACTTACCCCAAACCAGGAGCCATGGAAACAAAGCCATGTTTTTAGAACCCTTTGTCATAGATTAATTCTGATCATTTAAAATGATAAGAATACTTTCTTTGGACAGGACCACATTAGTAAAAAGCCGAGTCATTACCGACAAAAACAAACAAACTACCAACTAATTACTAATTCGGCGGATCAACCACTGACTAAAGTGTATCGTAATGCATCTACCTGACCTTCAGGGCCGTGGTCTCCAGAGAGCGGCACACAGATCGTGAGTGATGGTGGTGATGACTGCTCCGTAACAAAATCAACAGCCTTGAATCACTTTGTCCCTTGAGGCACTTCAGGAATGCATTTGCAGCCGGTCTGATCCTTGAGCCGTGTGTTCTCTCTGGGCTTGAGCGTGACGTCGTCAGGTAGCTTTCTGATTTGATCAAGTAGCAGGGCATTTGCATCAGCACCGGTGTCTGGATTGAATTCAATACGGATCCCTCTGATACTCACAGTTCTTCGTTTTTACAAATTGCATTCATCTGTGTGGATTTAAGAGTCCCCATAAACAAACCTTCAACAGCTTGGAGTGTCTGCACACACTACATCTTGCACATTTGATAACAAACTTTGCCACATGCTCTGCATTTAACCCCTTATGCTGGACACGATCTTGGTGGGTGTGTGTCCACATCTGGTACATGGATGTGATTTTTGTGTTTTGCTCCTGCATGCACTTGACTTTCTTTTTTCCGCTGATGCCATTACGTTTATTCTCTCCTTGGCAATCTCAGATCCTCTGCATATGTCTATGGTCTTTTGTAGAGTCAGATTTGGTTCTCTCAGCAGATTTTGTGTCACACTTAAAACAATATTGTCTCTTATCATGTCGCCCTCTGATGCTCCAAATTCACAATTTTTGCTTTTTTTGTCTGAGTTCTGTACTTATCATACTTATCAATCTCACACATAATGCATGTCCAGAACTGATGTCTCTCAAACATCACATTCTTTTTAGGTGTGCAGTAGTTTCTGCAATTCATTTTCTTAATAAATTGGCTTCTAAATCCTATTAAACAGATGCACCTTTCTTAAATATTTCATTAATGGTTTATATACCCTATAACTTTCCAATCCATTATTCAGCAGTTTTTTAAGTGTAATATACGCATTTCTTTTAACTCTTCCACCAGGATTATCCTTTCATTTTGATAAGCAGTGCAATATATGAATACATGCTCTTCAGTTTCTGCTAATCCACTTAATAAACTGCAATTCCCAGACTCATGTTTGTTCACACAGGGAATAATTAAGAGCTGTATGCACATTTGTAGTGTGGTAATGATTGTGTCTTCTCTTTTCCATCAACTTTATTTTGAATCTGATAAAGCTGTCTTCCTCTTTCCTCCTCATTCCACTCTACTGGCCAATTGCCTTTTATACCTCCTCTAATTATAGCCTTAACTTCTTCTTTACAAAGTGCAATATTCAATTCTGTAGAAGATCATTTTAATGCCTCCTTTGTTTGATGATCCACTTTGCCACATCACATCCATCTACTCCCACATGTGCTGGAACCCACAGCAATTTTCCCTCTCATTTTTTTCTTGCTGAGCAAAACCTCTCTCTACTGGCCACCCGAGCAAAAACATTCCTTACACCCGATCTGTACAGCGCACACAAAAAAGTGTGTAACTTTTAACTTTAATGTGCTATTTGTATTTAATTTGACCTGTGACTAAATTATGTTATTTCACAAAATAATATCATTGCAATTTAAAATAAAAGTTTTCTATTTTAATATACTTTAAAATATAATTTATTCCTATGAAGCAAAGCTGTATTTTCAGCATCATTACTGCAGTCTTCAGTGTCACATGATCTTCAGAAATCATTCTAATATGATGATTTATTATCAGTGTTGGAAACAGTTGTGCTGTTTAATATTTTTTTGGGACCTGTGATACTTTTTAAATAAAAAGTTTAAAAGAATAGTCTTTATTCAAAATAGAAATTTTGTGTTTCAATATACACTACTATTCAAATGTTTGTGGTCAGTATTTTTTATTTTTTTATTTTTTTAAAGAAATCAATACTTTTATTCAGCAAGAATGTGTTAAATGGATAAAAAGTGATAGTAAAGACTTACTATTAAAGATTTATAATTTGAGTGTATGCTGTTCTTTTTAACTTTTTATTAATCAAAGAAAAAAGTATCACAGATTCCAAAAAAAAAAACAGCAAAACTGTTTCCAACACTGATAATAAATCATCATATTAGAATGATTTCTGAAGATCATGTGACACTGAAGACTGGAGTAATGATGCTGAAACTTTAGCTTCACACTTATCTAACATATCCTCTATAATGCTCCCATTAAAGTCACTTCCCAATAAAGTACTGTGTCCACACCAACCCAGTCTCTGAATATTCTCTCCTCTAATTTCCCCATCAATAGTAATTAATTATTCTCAAATTCTGATCTTCAACCCATACCTTCAAATAATTCATAACTGCTCTAAACTGTATCCCTTCCTTAAGCCACTCCCCCTCACCCAAAAATGAAACAAACGCTATCTTGTTCACTACCATGAGTTTTTCATTCGTGTTTATTTTATCCATATTCATGACTCCATTCTGTTGTCATCCTTATGTTTTGCCGTCTAAATCTTTTTGAGTGCCTCTGCATAAGTCAGATCTTCTGACACTCTCACATTCTGATCTTTTACAGCTTCTTTCCTGTTCTGGCATCCTCCATATCCTGCACACATGCTCTCCACCACAACTGCAACATCTTGGCTTCACACCGTACTCGTGCTCTCCTCCGCATCTGGCACATCTTTGTTTCCCTCTACATGCTGCTGCAACATGTCCATTCCTCGGGCCGGAGGAGCACATGCAGTTCTTACTGCGTAGCTTCGGAAACTGACATATACTCTATCGGGCAATTTATTATTTATTATTTTCTGTGCCATATGCATCAGATGTTTAGCCACCCTTACCAAAAAGTAGTCTACTTCAAGTTTATTTTATTAAGTATACTTAAGAATAGTTCAAGTATATTTAGACTTTTTGTAAGTATAAGTCAAGTATACTTAAATGTCATTTTAAGTATATTTCTGAGAAGTACATAAAGCCCATTTATGAGAAGTACATAAAAAGTAAACTAAAAGCATACATCCTATTTTTAGTTTAAAAGAAGTATACTAATAGCACACTTGAATAAACTTCTTTTACGTAAGGGCAACGGTCCGTGGGCGTGACGTCTGAGGTTGAGACTAGAAACCTTCTGACCTACACTGTAAACCCTAATAAGTTCACAGAACTCAAAAAATATTTTGTAACAGATTACACAAAAACATTTAAGTAATGTTTTTAAATGTTTTAAGTTTACATAAAATTAAAAATTACATTTCCAGTTGCCTTAAATTATCTCAATGTTATCTTAAATAATGATATTTCTCCACTTATAATTATGGAGTAATTCACTCAAAATTTTATCTATTTTTCAACTCATATAATGTAGGAAATACACCCAAATTTAGTCTTTTGCTGTCCATCCTCAACCTAACCACAGGCTCTACTCTTCACCACAACGGTAACACTACAAAACCAACATAACAGAAACCTTTGTAAATTCTAATATAACACAGCATTTAAGCACTAACGTATGTCCCTCTATGTTAATCTTGTGTAAAAACACACAAAATAACACTTACTTTCTACATTTATTTTCCTTGTTTTCTGATGCAAAGCATGCTGGGAACTAGAAAACGCAATCATTTTAAGTTCACCTTACTACAACAAAATTTTGAGTTTACAGGACTTATTTAAATTAAGTCCAATGAACTTTCATTATTATTTGAGTGCAATTAACTAATTTAATTTGATTCATTTCACTGTTCGGTTTTACAGTGTAGCAATGTTTTTAATCCAAGCGCTGCCTTTTGTTGACTACCATCCTTACATATTAAGAGTAATTTACCACCCCTCAAATTTTTCACACATTCAATCTGTCCAGTTGATTCCTTTATAGCTCTGGTCAGTTTCAATGGATTGATTATAGCAATAGCACCGGATTCAAACTTCAGCATTACCTTATATTCCTGCTTCCTGTCTCTTGTAGAATGCTGCTCTTTACCATCACTATCTGTTCCCACTTTTCCTTTCCCCGCCATACGCTTCATTTTCCATTTCAGACTCACTTCCTAAAACCACGCTACTTCCATCAACGATCCAGGAACAGCTCAGAGTGTTGCCGAGCATCAATACTCACAGACTGAGTTACTTTAATAACCTAAATGCAGCCGCATATACTACAAAGTGAAAATATTCATTCTATTTACGCTGTGTAAAAGTAGCAGATCTTTGCAATAAGAGTAAGTAGTAGCTAATTAGATGCTATTTATACTTATAAATAATGACAGATACTATTTGCACCTCAGTATTGTTGTACATTAACAGGATGCAATAATAACATTGATTTTAGACACTGTTAGGTCCACGGCTTGTCTAGGGGTGTGGCACTAACGCACACAGACCTCACGGGTCGTAACACCCCCACCCATAAGAACAAACCTATCACGTAGTTTGTATACCACTGTAAAAGTTTACCATTTATGTTATCACAGGCCCACCAATAAATAAAAAAAAAAAAGGTCTTACCCACGTTACAGGGCATCAGCCGAGATGTTGTCCGCTCCCCTCTTATGTTTGATATGGAGGTTGTAGACTTGGGCCAGGAGGGTCCAATGCATCAAATGTTGGTTTCTGTTGTACATGCGGGCTAGAAAAACAAGAGGGTTATGATCGGTGTAAACCGTGATTGGCAAGAAACTTGAACCCACATACACTTCAAAGTGTTGTAGAGCCAGGAGCATGGCTAATGTCTCCTTCTCTATGGTGGAATAGTTCAGCTGGTGTTTCTTGAATTTAGTTGAGAAATAACACACAGGTTTACACATGTCTCTTTCCCCTCTCTGCATCAGCACCGCCCCAGCCCCAGTGGCACTAGCATCGACTTCCAGGTAAAAAGATTTGAAAAAATTGGGAGCCATCAACACGGGTGCACTGCAAAGAAGAGACTTGGCAGCCTCAAAACCCTGATTACGCACATCATCATACACAAAGGATACCAAAGGACTACACAGTCTGGTGAGTGGAGCAGCTACCACCGAAAAAGTTTTGGCAGAAACACCTATAATATCCAGCCATACCTAGAAATCTCCTAAGCTCATGTCTAGAAGTGGAAATCGGTAAAGCCAGGATAGCAGCCACCTTGACATCTAAAGGACGGACCTGCCCCTGACCAACCTGTTTACCAAGGTAGGTAACCATGGCTTTCCCAAATTCACACTTCGCCAAGTTCAGTGTAAGAGAGGCGTCGGTCAACCGCTGGCACGCAGTCCCCAGACTGGACATGTGACTATCCCAGTCCTCAGAGTACATGACCACATCATCAAGATATGCTACAGTTGGGAACTTCCCCCAGTACAAGTTGCATTAGTTCAATTTTTTGAAAACCTACTCATGGAGGAGCATAACGCTTAATAAAGGTGGCCTTATGCAGAAGCGCAAACTGGTCTGTGAATATGGCTGCCTGCTGTAGGGAAATGATCTTTTGTTCAACTTTTGTTCACCAGGTATACAGCAGTACGTTCTGGCAAACAGTTCTTAAAATCCTCAAGCAGATCAGCTCACGTACAGAGGCCACATCATCTGCTTTACATGCCATACACCATCTATCAAAGAGGATTCCCTTTTCAAGAGCAAAGTCTGTAAATGTTTGATCATGAGCTTTCCGTAGGCCACGAAAATGCTGTCGGTATGCTTCCGGCACTAACTCATAAGCTCTCATAATAGCACTCTTAACCCGGTCATAATTCAACCCGTCCTCCACAGACAGTGCTGCGCACGCTTCCTGGGCCTTACCCGTTAATTTACACAGGAGTAAAATGGCCCACACCTCCTTAGGTCAACGTAAAGCTCCGGCTACACGTTCAAATGCCCCAAAATAGGCTTCCACTTGAGCCTCACGAAAAATAGGCACCAAGGAAATATATTTGCTCACATTATACCCACTGGCAGACTGTGAAGACCACACACTAGCAGAAGTATCGGAGCGAGCAGCGTCAGTATTTGTCTGTAATTCCAGTCGTCTCATTTTAAGTGTTGTATCTGCTTCTATTTTCTTCAGTTCCAGCTCCCGGCGGAGTTGAAAATCTCTCTCCCTCTCTTCCTTCTCTATCTGGAGCCGCAACAAACGAACTTTTAACCGGCCATCCTGCTTAGAGCCACGAGATGACTCAACTGAGGATGGCACAAATTGGGGCATTGTTACGGGCTTCTCTATCTGTACCCCCATTGACCAGCAGGAGTCCCATTACTAAGTTGCCCCCCCCCCCCCACACTCTGCTCTGGGTCAGGGTTGCTCATAATTACCGGTAATGTGATAACCCCTTTACTGATGAGTCCATTTAAAACTACCGCTTTAAGTTCAGCTTTCCCTAGGGATGTGGACACAGAGATGTCATAATGGTCTGCAACGTCATGGAGTTCAATTTTCTTGCATTTATCTAACTGGTTCAAATCTGGACTAAACACAAAAGCATTTAAGTCAAAACCAGCCATGACCTAAAATAAGCTAACCCAATGATTGGTATTAACCCCTCTAACAGGCAAACCGCCTCCCTCCACAGAACAAACCTCCTCAGCACCTGCCTCACCAAACTTACCTATCTATCTTCAGAAGCGTGCCAGGCTCGAGGCGACTTTTTTCTTGTAATTTAATGAGTTTATTCTCAATATTTAATTTCGACCTTTTTCTAGAAATTTAATGAGTTTTTTCTCAACATTTTATTTAAACTTTTTTCTCCAAATGTAACGACTTTTTTTCTCATAATTTAACGAGTTTTTTTCTCAAAATGTAACGACTATTTTCTCGAAATTTAACGATTTTTTTTTTTTTCAAAATGTAACAACTTTTTTCTCGTAATTTAATGAGTTTATTCTCGACATTTTGTTTAGACTTTTTTCTCGAAATTTAATGAGTTTTTTTCCCGTAATTTAATGAGTTTATTCTCAACATTTTATTTGACTTTTTCTCGAAATTTATAATTTTTTTCTCAAAATGTAACGACTTTTTCTCAAAATTTAACGAGTTTTTTTTTCAAAATGTAACAACTTTTTTCTCGTAATTTAATGAGTTTATTCTCGACATTTTGTGTAGACTTTTTCTCGAAATTTAATGAGTTTTTTTTCTCGTAATTTAATGAGTTTATTCTCAACATTTTATTTAGACTTTTTCTCAAAATGTAACAACTTTTTTCTCAACATTTTATTTCGACTTTTTTCTCGAAAGTTAATGAGTTTTTTTTTTTTTTTTTATAAATTTTATTCTTTTATTTTATTTTGAATTTTTCTCAAAATTTAATGAGTTTTTTTTCTCAAAATGTAACGACTTTTTTCTCGAAATTTAATGATTTTTTTTCTCAAAATGTAACGACTTTTTTCTCGAAATTTAACAAGATTTTTTTGTCAACATTTTATTTCGACTTTTTTCTCTAAATTTAATGAGTTTATTCTCAACATTTTATTTTGACTTTTTCTTGAAATTTATAGGTTTTTTTCTCAAAATGTAACAACTTTTTTCTCTAAATTTAATGAGTTTATTCTCAACTATTTTTTTTTTACTTTTTCTCAAAATTGAATGAGTTTTTTTCTCAAAATATAACGACTTTTTTCTCGAAATTTAATGATTTTTTTTCTTCTCCAAATATATCGACTTTTTTCTCGAAATTTAATGTTTTTTTCTCGTA
The DNA here is from genome assembly GCF_018340385.1 of Cyprinus carpio. Classification (NCBI taxonomy): domain Eukaryota; kingdom Metazoa; phylum Chordata; class Actinopteri; order Cypriniformes; family Cyprinidae; genus Cyprinus; species Cyprinus carpio. Next base: position 257,546 of record NC_056601.1, read on the forward strand.
ATTTAATGAGTTTTTTCCTCTTAATTTAATGAATTTATTCTCAACATTTTATTTTAACTTTTTTTCTCGAAATTTTACGAGTTTTTTTTTTTCAAAATGTAATAACTTTTTTCTCATAATTAAACGAGTTTTTTTTCTGGCGATTTAATGACTTTTTTTCTCATAATTTAATGAGTTTATTCTCAACATTTTATTTTGACTTTTTTCCTCTGGTCTGTGGTCAGCAGTGACAAACAAACAAACAAAAACAGTGAAAGGCGGAATATGACGCAAAACTGCAATTAAATATGTTAAATAAAAATATCCTTTATGATTTTAATCCCATTTCATTAACCAATGTCTTTGCTACTGACCTTCAATGATCCAATTCAACCATAATAATAATAATCAAAACTTTTGTTATTGCTGGAGTGTAGAACTTCTTCATGTTATTCAGAACAGCAGCACAGCTGAAAGGATGTGAATTTACATTTGCCAAACACAGAACTTTTTATATTAAAAACAAACAAACGCTTTTATTAAAAAAAAAAAAAAATAAATAACAACAATAATACAATTTCATTAAATTCATAATTTGTCTGTTTAATTCTGTTGTATTATAATCTTCATAACAATTTACACTGAAATTCTGACATGAATATCTGACTAAAAAAAAATGGAATTCAAATGGTTAATGTCATAGATTTTTCACATATCTAAATGTTTTTTTTTTCTTTATTCCATTATTCAATATTGTAATAATATAACCGCCTCAAATACATCACAAAAAAAGCCGAAACGGCATTTATGACGAATCATCAAGTCATTTGAATCATCAAAACTGACCAACCAATAGTCGGGGTTTAAAGTTTTGAACGAACCAATGGGAATAGAGATGGGCGTGTCCCCGCAAAATTCAAGCGTCAGTTGCTGCGTTGGCTGTAGTGTGTGCTAATAGACTCGTGTACGGAGTTACGAACAAACGCTATATTTATTTTGATTAAATAATTGGTGAGCGATTTTATAGGGTGATGGGATGTGTGACGTGAGGGGAGGAGTCTTAACTATCTAAGATAGGTAATAACGACTTACAGCGCTTAGTTTAGACCAGGCTAGGCTAGCGCTATGTACCACGCGCGCTGTGAGAACATAACGTTACTGTTTCTGATGATTCATATGTGTTTATTTTCATACAGTCAACTCCAGTATGTTGTGTTACGATCTAATTTTTCAAAATCGTGTGTTGCTGTTCAAAACACTGCAAAACGACGCCGATGTGAAAGAGCTGTAATGTAATGTTTTTGCTTCATAAAGGGATTATATGTAGTTTATGGTGGTTTATGATCATGTTTCCATCAGGGAAACAGTTTAATAACTCAACTGAATATATTATATAATAAACCTACAGTAGTGTCAAAAAGATCACAAATCCTGAAATAATGTCCAGTCTTGTCTTTAGTAGAGTTAGTTATGCTAAGCGCTATTGTTTGGAACAGTTTCAGTGTAGATGGAGCATGGAAACCTTTTTTGTGTTTTTTAATATTTTATACATGTGTATTTATATATGTAGGAAGACAGTTTTGACCTGAGATTTGGAGCTGGTTTACAGGGGTGTAAAAATGGAGAAAACATGGCAGCATTATTTTATTTCTACACAGAGACTGGTGCACCTATTATTAAAATCTGTTTACTTAGTGATATTTATTTAATTATATGCCAACAATTTGAACGTGGAGCTGCTGTGAATTCTCATAACTGTGTAAATAAACTATACAGGGCTTTAAAAATGAAGAATCCAAAATAAAAGCTGAATGTAGAAGGATAGGAAGATATCTTGAACGCTTTCAGAGTTACAGGCATGCAAACTTTAGAAATATATAATATAATATAATATGCATTGACAGACAGGTGTTTTTTCTATGAGATGCATGTCTAGTTTCAGCATTATTTGTTCTTCAGATATTGCTCTTTAAAATAAAAGAGGATCGGCTGAATGCAAAGTGACCCAGGTTTGGTTTTTGATCCCTCAGTATGTGAACAATTTAAACATTCCTCACACAGCTCCGGAACTGAACCGTCAAGGGCCTTTAAAGTCAAGATATCAGAAGGAAAGTTTAAGAGCCAGAATCTAGAAGGATATTGAGATAATTTTAATACCTCTCCAGCTTCAGGCATGCAAACTTACGGCAAAAAAATACACAAGAAGTGCTTTTTTACCGTTTTTGAACTGTCACTGTTATTATATAATAAAATAAATATTACTAAAGTCAGCAGATTTTACTAATAGACATAGCAGTCTCTGCATAAAAATACATATTACACTGCTGTGTCTGTGTGTGTATGTGTTTTTTTTTTTTTTGTGTGTGTGTGTGTTTGTTTTTGCTGTGTTTTTTTATGTGTGTGTGAAGAAAGTTACAAGACAAAATATGCAAAATGCAAATCTAGCACATTTCTGACACTTATTAAATGCATGCGATGTTAAATTGCAATGTTTTTCTCTTGGGTTTACAGAGCTACGCAAACTGAAATTGGCAGAATACCTCGAGGCAAAAGGCAGACTGAAAGCACCTAATCCAAAGTAGGTGGTCTTGAAGGGTCTTTCTGTCTGGATTTATACTTTTTCCAGTTTTGAAATAAAATTGCATTGGCTTTTTTCCGCATTCAGAACTGCCTTAGTGTGTTTATGTTCTGAATCGACTTTCGTTTTGTTTTTTTTACTCAAAGACCGTATCTCAAGGAGAAGCCTGTAACAAAGAAACATGCTGAAAATAACCAGAAGTCCAAAACTGTAAGTTAGAGTCGTTTCTTGACACGTTGCAGTATTGAGTGTGCTCTGTTAAACTGATGTCTGTGTTTCTCTCAGACGGCTGAAGGAAAGGAGAATTGTGGCACAAATATAAAAGAAGTGAAGAGAGTGAAAACTCTGGCAGAGGTTGATAAAAACACATCCTCTGAAAAAGGACTTGGTGTCAGTTCGCTAGCCAAAGCCCAAACGCAGAGGTTGATTAATTCACGTAATGCTTGAAGGGAATTAGTTTGTGTTTCGAGGACACGGAGCAACAAAATAGCTTCTCTTCAGATTCCAAGCAAACCACCCCACAATGCCGAGGAAACCGCTGCGCCGCTCAAGAGGACTCGTTCACAAAGCGTCCAACACAAAGCTCAGCATGCTTCCCAATCCCAAGCTGCAAATACAAGACAATCCCGTCTTGTTTCCATCTGTAACCCTTCACAGTCTGGACGGGTCACCTCGGCCCTCAGAAGCACACATCCGAGCCGCTCCATTCAGTCAACAAGGCCTTCAGCTCAGAAATTACCTGAAACGAGCGTCAAATCAACCTCAGCTGCCGATTTGAAAAGTCAAAGACCAGTGAATACAACCCAGACGGAAATGCAGAGAAACCGTGTTTCTAAAACACAGGTGAAGCCCACGCAACAACCCAGACGTCCGAGTGCTCCTCAAAGCATCCGCAAACCAAACCCATCGACGAACAGATCCGATGTGAACCGGAGAAAAGATGCTTTCTTCGTTGATGCCGCTAAATCCAAATCTGTCAGCTCTGACACAATCAGAACGACGAGAGCGAGCGCCTCTTCGACTCTCTCTAAACCTGCGAATAATGAAGCAGCAGCGCTCAGCAAAAATAAACCGCCTGCTGCTGTTAAACTAACCAACGCCACTGCGTCCGCCAAACGGGCCGGCCGAAGCTCCAGGAGTTGTGTTCTGCCGGCTCCAGAGCTTCAGATCTCCAGCCAGACTCCCAAATCCAGACTGTGTCCCGGCACTCAAGGAGTCCGGACCGCTCCGCGAGATGGAGCGCAGAAGCCCACTGCAGCTCAGGAGGACCGACTGTGAGTATATAATACATAGGGATGTAACGATTAACTGCGAGCCGGTTGAAAATCGATTCAAATATGTGACGATTCAAATCGGTTGAGATGCTAAACAAATCGTGATTCATTTATTGGTAGGAGTTTATATGAATGCATGTCTGAGGAGAACTTACTGTCTTTAGAAAAGTTTAGATGATATTTTTTATTTTCATCTTGCTTCTGTATAATGCATATTAAAGTTCATGCAGCGCTGCTTTGTTAACAGCAGAAACCAAGGAAAGGCTTTAAGTGCCACCTGCTGGCAGAGAGTGAATCTGCGTCTCGTTCAGCTCGTCCGCTGAAGTTTCATGCAGATATTTTTATGTATAGTTTACAAAACTGAATGAAACCATTCTGTTTTTGCTTCAAAATTTCGAAATTATACAATCTAATTTAAATTAAAAACTGCTCATGTTGCATGAATGCAACATCTTTATTTGGATCATGATTAAAATGCAATTTACATTCTATTTACATTTAGTCATTTAGCAGATGCTTTTATCCAAAGCGACTTACAGATGAGGACAATAGAAGCAATCAAAACCAACAAAAGAGCAATAATATGCAAGGTGCTATATTAGTATATTATTATAGTTATATTTCAATTTCACAAAGAAATGTACAGCATTTTGTCCAAGCAATAATAAAAGGACCCATTAATTAATAATTTGTCTTAAATATCATTTAGTTAAAAAAAAAAATTGAATAAATCGTGAATCGAATCAAATCATGAAGTCAAAATCGTGACTCGAATCGAATCGTGAGTTGAGTGAATCGTTACATCCCTAATAATACAACATCCTAATTGTTGTTTTAACGATGTGTGATTTGACATTGAGTCGGCTAAAAACCAAGCAAAACACACCTACAGAGTGCACACATACAGTACAGACCAAAAGTTTGGAAACATTACTATTTTTAATGTTTTTGAAAGAAGTCTCTTCTGCTCATCAAGCCTGCATTTATTTGATCAAAAATACAGAAAAAACAGTAATATTGTGAAATATTATTACAACTTAAAATAATAGTTTTCTATTTGAATATACTTTAAAAAAATAATTTATTCCTGTGATGCAAAGCTGAATTTTCAGCATCATTACTTCAGCCTTCAGTGTCACATGTAACATCCAGTCTATCACATGATCATTTAGAAATCATTCTAATATTCTGATTTATTATGAGTGTTGGAAAGAGTTCTGCTGTCTAATATATTTGATGAATAAAGGTTAAAAAGAACTGCATTTATTCAAAATAAAAACATAATATATATTCTAATAATAGATTTTCTTTACTATCACTTTTTATCAATTTAACACATCCTTGCTGAATAAAAGTATTGATTTTATTAAAAAGAAAGAAAAAAAAATTACTGACCAGTAGTGTATATTGTTGTTACAAAATATTTATACTTTAAAAACGTAGATTCTTTTTTTTTTTTTTACTTTTTATTCATCAAAGTATCCTAAAAAAGTATCACATGTTCTGAAAAAATATTAAGCAGCAGAACTGTTTCCAACTTTGATAATGAATCATCATATTAGAATGATTTCTAAAGGATCATATGATAATGATCCTAAAAATTCAGCTTTGCATCACAGAAATAAATGATAATTTAAAGTATAATACATTTAAAAACAATTATTTTAAATTTTAATAATATATCACAATATTACTGTTTTTTTCTGTATTTTTGATCAAATAAATGCAGGCTTGATGAGCAGAAGAGACTTCTTTCAAAAACATTAAAAATAGTAATGTTTCCAAACTTTTGACCTGTACTGTACATCTGTGATGAAGTCTGGAAGGTTAGACTAGTGTGTGTTTAGAGTGTGTTCTCTCACTGCATGATTCAGTCCATTAAAATATATTCAGAATGATCACAAAATTCAAGATATGGGGTCAGAAAATGTATATTTGTATCATTTCATATAGAACTTCATATAGTTTAATATCATATGAAGAGTGCTGTTTTTTTCCAAAAATGACCATGATTACAAATGTGATATGATTTCATGCAACAGTTAAGTTAATATTAAGAGACTTGTGTTTTAGACACCATATTGCCTGTTGTTTGTGTTTTGTTTTTGGAGTTGTGATTTTTTTTTTGCATTTCTCGGCCACCATAAAAATGGCTTTATACAGGTAAAAATGCCCATAAAAGGTAAAAATCAATTTAAACTTATTTGAATTAAGATTAATTTCTATATCCCTGCTGTGAACTGACCAGCACACAGAATATGAAGAATATCAGGAACTTCCATCATAAAAAATGCTCCATACCTCAACTGATTTTGTTTCCATATCCCGATCTTACACTGAACATAAAGTGGTATTTTTGGGTGGAAAATAATTTAATTAGGATTTTTAGTTTTTAGTTTTTTTGAACCAAATATAATTTGCAGTATTATTTATAACTTGCAAATATATTAGTAAAAATCAAAGGAATAGTTCACCCAAAAAAGAACATTTCACCCTCAGATCATCAGAGATCAGGATGAGTTTGTTTCTTCATCAGGTTTGTAGAAATGTAGCACTGCATCAGTGTCTCAGCAATGGATGCTCTGCAGTGAATGGGTGCCGTCAGAATGAGAGTCCAAACAGCTGATAAAAACATCACAATAATCCACAGACAAGTGAAGTAATTCTGAATTTCTCCAAATTTGTTCTGATGAAGAAATAAACCTATCTACACCTTGTATGGACTGAGGTGATGAACTATTCCTTTAATATGTATTAAATAATTTAGCTCATGTCACTATATTAGCTCCTATATGCATTTGCAATGCATTTCATTATTTAAATTTATCATGGTTTTTTCATATTGTCAATGACCCTGTCACAAGAAACCTTTGATGCATCTCGAGGTTGCAGCCCAACAGTGAAAATAATCAACCGATGACGGAGTTTTCATGTTTGGGTCACTGTCCCTTCAGGGAATTAAAGTGTCATTGATGTTTGGTGTATGTGTCAAAGTGTAGCTGAAGTGCTGTGTGTGCAGGCGTAAGCTCCAGGAGTGGAGGGAGTCCAGGAGCATCACATATAAACGTCCCCCCATGCCTGTCCAGCTGGTGAGGAGGAAGACTGTCTCTGCTATTCCTCAGCCATACTGGACTTCTATGGAGAATGAAGATGAGGTTCATGACATTGTCTTTGCTGTGGACCGATCGCTGGATGACTGCATTCAATTATTACAGCAGGTATCATTAATATTATTGTTTTTTGTCTGTGTAATGCGTAATTAAATGAATGTGCGTAACTGGAGGCAATGCAACAAATCATATCCTTCCATGGAAATATGAGTTTCTGTTTGATCAGTCAGTTTACGGACCTCACAGCTGGTAATAATCAGTATATCTTACTTTTTGGCCTTTGGCCGCAAACTATCAGTCATTTCCCTGGACAAGACATTGTGTAAGTTACTGAATAACTTTGTATTGTGGTTTTTTTTTGTTTTGTATGTGGTCATCATGCTTTTGATTTACAACTGGGGCACTCGAAGACAGATAAACCCAGGGGCATAGAAAAGACAATCAGAAGCAAGAACTTCGGTTAATGACGAGCAATGATTAACATCAGCTTTTGTAATGTAACCGACCTTTATGACTTTATTAATTTAATTTAACGTAAAACACGGTAATATACACAAAATAATGCTAAAATATAATTTTTTAATGGTTTAATACATTGTGATTAATGCCTTGTTAGAGTATAATTAGGCGTTCATAAAACACAAGCCCAAATGAAACGCAGCTGGTATAGCTCACTATAACCCTAATGACTTTCCTAAAACAAATTTGTTGATATCTCACCGCTGGATTGATTAGAGCATTAGGAATTCGTGACTGCAGGAGGTTGGAGTATGTTTCCAGTTAAGTCAATAATGATTGTCTAGACTAGAAATGACTGGATTCTGAATTTCAGTGTCTATCACGTTTGTGTGTATGCTACATCTACCGCGCCATGAGAAAAATCCCCTCTCGGCGTTGTTAGTCAAGATGTAGATGTTTCATATAAAGCGTTCTCAACCCAACATTCGACGTTTGTCTGGATTGTTCCCTTATCCTTGATCTCAATGTTTGCTTATCTAGGTTTTTTTCGAGCCGATCTCAGGTGTTTGTTATTTTCTTGCATTAATTGACCGTGATGTTTACAAGCATGAGGTTATGATAGAATCTGGGGAACCAAATGGTGCGTGGTCCCTACGTCGTATGGAGAGAAAAACTGATTACCCACATTCTTCAAAAGAAATCTTCTGTTATGTTGAAAACATGAATGCATACAGGTTTGTAACAACCTGAGGTTGAATAAATAAGAATATTTAAATTTTTGGGTGAACTATCCGTTTAAAGTGTTACTCCACCCCAAAATGAAAACTTTGTCATTATTCACTTACCCTCATGTCGTTCCAAACCCGTAAAAGCTCCGTTCGTCTTCAGAACACAATTTAAGATATTTTGGATGAAAACCGGGAGGCTTGTGACTGTCCCATAGACTGCCAAATAAATAACAGTGTCAAGAACCAGGAAAGAAGAATACTCCATCTGCCATCAGACGTACAATCTGTGTTATATGAAGCCATGGGAACACTTTTTGTAAGCGAAGAAAACAAAAATAAAGACTTTATTCAATGATTCCTTTGTCAACAGTCTCCTCTGTGTCTGTCCATATCACCGTATGCTCTTCTGTGTCATCCGCGCCACAAGGATGCGCTGTTTTCTTTCAAATCAAAGCTAAATACACGTAGAAACAGCGCATCCTTGTGGCGCGGATGACACAGAAGAGCACACAGTGATATAGAGAGACACAGAGGAGACTGTTGAGAGAGGAATTATTGAATAAAGTCTTTATTTTTGTTTTCTTCGCTTACAAAAAGTGTTCCCATGGCTTCATATAACACAGATTGCACGTCTGATGGCAGATGGAGTATTCTTCTTTCCTGGACCTTGACACTGTTATTACTTTGGCAGTCTATGGGACAGTCACAAGCTTCCCGGTTTTCATCCAAAATATCTTAAATTGTGTTCTGAAGACGAACGGAGCTTTTACGGGTTTGAAATGAAATGAGGATAAGTGATTAATGACAAAATCTTCATTTTGGGGTGGAGTACCCCTTTAAGGTTTTCCTGAGGTGTTTTGCCCCTCTCTGGTGCTCACTGATCTGGTGCTGGTGACAGGGTTTCCGGCGGAGCGGGTCAGAGACGTGCTGTCTCGGGTGCCAATGGCACAGAATTTGCTAAATACTGGATCTGTCAGGCCAGACTGATGGAAAGAGAGGGAGACCTGGAGGTGCTGGCCATGTTTTTTGAGGAGGTCATTGTTGTGGTAGGGGTGGTGTCTCACATCTCTCATGAATACGTCTTCTCTTCCCTTCAGGTTATTTCCCTCGTTTTAGTCTGGAGTTTTTTTTTTAATAATATCAGTTATATTAAATGGTGCGTTACCATGTTTTATTTAAAAATAATAAATTAAGAGTAAACGTTATGTTTTTATTGATTTTTATTTTGTTTTCCATAGTGCTGTCAAACGATTAATAGCATCCAAAATAAAAGTTTTTGTTTTCATAATGTGTGTGTGTGCGGTGTATATAAACACACACACATACAATATATATTTATGTATGCATTTTTATATTCATTAGTGCTGTTAAACAATTAATCACGATCAATCGCATACAAAATACTTTTTTTTTTTTTTTTTGCATAATATATGTGTGTTCTCTGTATATTTATGTATATAGAAATACACACACACCTAGTGTATATTTTGAAAATATTTATATTTGTATTCATATAATTTATATTATAAATATACTTCATATATAAACATAAATTTTTTTTCTGAAATGCATGCATGTGTGTATATTTAAAACCTTTATTTTGGATGCGATAAATCACAATTAATCATTTGACAGCACAAATTTTCATAGTTACTATATAAAACTATATAAAGCGATATCTATATATATATATATATATATATATATATATATATATATATATATATATATAGTATAAAATAATTATGTACATAATAAAATATACACCGTACACACACACGTACTGTTATATAAATTCTATATTGTCAATCATATATTAATATTATTGACAATAATATGTGAACGAAAACATATTTTGGATGCGATTAATCGTTTGACAGCATTGTGTTTTTACTATTATGATACAGCTGTTGTTGTTTTTGTCTTAAGCCCTGTTTGCACAGGATTATTATTATCTGGGGACCCCCCCCCCACACACACACACACACACACATCTGTGGTATTACTCAGATTTACTGATTTATCTCCCAGATGTCAAGGCTTTCAGAGTCCTGTTCTATGGTTCGGTTTGATGGATTTTAAAATAAGAAACTAATATAGTTTCGTACACTGAGTCATTTACATTTCACCAGGTTTAAATAAAATCTCAAGATTTATGCTTGATTTATTTGTAACACATTAACATCGAAACCTTTCTCTTTCTGCAAATTGTACGGTGTAGTGATATGAGAGCACCAAAAACACTATCAAACACTCCAACACAGCTCCATTCTTCACGAAAGATGGATAGAAAGGAGCACAGGAAATGAAAACTTGGAAAAATTATATACGACCCGCCAAATCACAGAGATGCTGATTCGCACGGGACTCATATCATCACAGGACCTCGGTGTTCTGTGAGTAATGCCAGGTCTTTTTCAGGGGAATTTTAACTTATTAACGAAGTACAGACACTGACAGTTCACACGGGATTAAGTTGACAGCCACCTCCGCAATCAGGTCACCAGATAATACTAATCCCGTTCAAGTAGAGCTTTAGAATGTGAGCCAATTCCACTACTTCTTAGGCAAGATCTTAGAGCAACAGGAGATGACTTACTGTAGTGTGCTTGTGTAAAGAGAACTCCAGATATCTCACAGCTGAGTAACCGATCTGTTTTCACTCGTTGTGATATGTTTCTCAACAGCCGGTGGATGAGCTGCGTTCTGTGGTTTTTGAGATCCTTAAAAAGAGACAGAGTCAAGGTAAAGTCTTTCAGTGTTTGAGTCAAGTGGCATACACTACATTTTTTAGAAATGACTTTTAACAAACTACATGGCAGTGATTTTTAGTTTACACTGATTGTTTGAAATTCATATTATTAAATATATTTGATAGATGTCTCTTATGTTCAACAAAGGCTGCATTTTATAAAAAATACTGTTTAATGAAACATTGCTACAATTAAAAAAAAAAAAGCATTTTCTAAAAAACGAATTTATTTCAAAAATGTAGTTTATTTCTGTGATCAGACAGTCTTCAGTGTCACATGATCTTCAGAAATCATTCTAATATGATGATTTGCTGCTCAAGAAACATTTATTATTATTGCTGTTTGATAATTTTGGCATGTGATGCCATTCAAAAAGATATATGAGAATGCATTAAAAATGACGATAAAGATATGTTACAAAAGATTTTAACCTTTCTATTCATCAAATAATCCTTCTCACAGATATCTTAGGCAGCTCAGCTGTTTTAACATTGATAAGAAGATTGTTGAGCATTAAATCAGAACATTAGGATGATTAGAATGCCATCGCAGGAATAAATTACAAAACATTCTAAGTTATAAAAACATTCTGTTTTTAGTGTATTTTTTCAATTAAATAAATTCAGCATTGGTGAGCATAAGTGACGTCTTTTAAAAATACACAAAAAAAGAATCATTATTAATAATAATAATGAAATAAATTGAAATCATTCAGGTTCGTCTCTGACGCCAAAAGACTCTGAGGCTGAAGAGACCGGAGTGTGTGATGAAGAGGACGGCGATGACATCATACACACCCCAAAACCCATCAGTGCCCTCATATCTGGAGCGAGGGGAGACTCGTCTGTCGTCAAGTACCAGATCTCAGCCACCCCGGGGTATGACACCTGCACACTAACTAGGGAGGATGTGGGTGCCGTTGCATTTGAATGCTTTTCATAGCTTATCCAGCTGAGGCCACTAGATGCAGCACTGATTAGTAATATGCATTGCTAAGAACTTCGTCTGAACAACTTTAAAGATTATTTTCTCAATATTTAGATTTTTTTGCATCCTCAGATTCCAGATTTTCAAATATTGTCCTCCTAACAAACCATACATCAATGAAAAGCTATTTATTCAGCTTTCAGATGCTGTATAAATCTCGATTTCGAAAAATTGACCCTTATGACTGGTTTGTGCTCCAAGGGTCACATATGGTTTATAAACATTATTTTAAACATTATGCACTTTTTTTCACAGATAGTTATTTTATTGCTTTGAATAAACGTGCATTAGTAATATTTAGCTCGATGCGCCCTCTTGTGGCCTCAGGAGAGAAGACAAACGCTTTTTCCCCCCAAACTGAAATTATGCGTTTTAAATTTGAATATTAATAATATTTAAGTAAAAGTAGTTTTTCAGCTATTTTGACAGCCCTAACACTCACACACTTGTAAGAAAAGGTGATGAGGATGTTGAAGATGTTTATTAGAGAGTAGCAGTGACAAAGTAGGTGTAGTACCTTGGAGTCTTAATGAACCACGAACATCCTAAACTCAAATAACTACCCCGATGTAAATGAAGTCGCTCCTGTTGGAAAAGCTGTAGTCTGTATGTTTGTCTGAGGTGGTTCTCACACCTGTCCCATTCTACAACTGGTCACCATTTGCAAGATGTGATCATCCCAAATGGTCTACAAACAACACACCTGTTGACTTTCTTCTTCTCTATAATAATAATAAAGCCATTCTAGGAGTTGAGCACGATCAAACATATTGTGAAGTGGACGCTGGGTCGTGACAGACTGTAGATTCTTACACAATCCAGCTTTGAGCTTCAGTGACCTTGATCCTGTGTGCATGCAGACACAGATGGTTTTGGGATAAGTAGAGTAATCTGAGACTTCTACCTCTTCGTGTGCTCCAGTGCCTTTTTGAAAAACAAGATTTTTTTAGCATTTAATACCTACATTTTTATGCTCGCTGTAAGAAATGTATACAAGATCACAAGCTTGCATTTAAGACGAGACCGCACGGGTGAATAGGGTACAGAATAGATTTGCTATACGCTCCCCGTCGAGTGATTACATTAAGAATTTGCGAAATTTTAGTATTACAGGTTATCTGAGATGTTGAATTATGCAAATCAGGGGTTTTCCGCTCAGAACGAGGCGGAGGTGGTACTGTCCTGATCATGTGCACACACGCAGAACAGCTCAACGCTGCCCTTTTGCACATAAACATGACTTACAGACATTAAACACCTCCGGTTTTTCACTTTATAAAACCTCTTCATGCACTTCTTACAGTGCAGTGCCTCCTGGCCCAAAGTGCATTTATTAAACTATTCTAAAAAGCATTTCTAGAAAACTGATCAGAACATATTCTTATGACTTTACATGAAATCTTCTGACAAAATACATTAAGAAATAGAATCACAGCATCTACATCTTTTACTCAAAATGCTAGTACTGTCTCATGATCAATCACATCTGAAATAAAAGTTTTTGTTTACATATGATAATATATATGTGTGTGTGTGTACTGTGTATATTTGTGATGTGTATGTATGGGTCAAAGACGAAAAAGTGTAATACTGCTTTAAACTGTTGTAGTTTTTCCCCACAAAAATGCAAAAAGTTTTCTGTTTTATTAAATTGCAATTTTGTTTTTTTTTTTTCTCGCTGTTTTTGTTTTTCTGCGCAAAAAAATAAATATCACACATTTTCCCCTGATTTACAGAAGACAGTCATTCAGTGTAACAATCTCGTTACAACAAAAATCTATTTCTGACATATTAAAAGACTAATTACTTTCACCCCAAATACTAATGAGTTATAATTTTACATTTTTAACATTTGCCACTATCCTAGGTTTTGCCCATTTGTCAGTAAGAATTTTTTACTAATTTAAAACACAATAAAATTTAGTATGCTCCATTATTCTTTTAGATATTTTAATATGTACACGTCAGAATACGCATGTCGTTTGGAATTTTTGCAGAAATATGTGTTACACTGAATGACCAATGTAACATTATTCAACCACATTTTTCAAAATTTTGAATTTTTGAAACCTTAAAAGTAGACATTTTACTTACATTTAATGTGCTTTCTATGGACACAAAATCACTTTTGTACATTTCTTTTGATGCGGACATCGTAACGTCTTGACCCGTGTGTGTGTGTGTGTATATATATATATATATATATATATATATATACATACATACATACATACATACATGATGATTAAACTGTGATTATTGTATCGGTTGTTGATCACAGTCTGTTATATATTTTACCACTGTGTAGAATATATAAGAAACGTACACACATGCATTATTTTGTGGTTTGTAAGATGTTTGTTTTCTTTTAATAAGGGTGCATTTATTTGATCAAAAGTAAAATAAAAAAACAGTAGATCTGTGGAATATTATTACAGTTTAAAATAATAAAAAATGTAATCCGTTTTTATAATTTATTTCTGAAGCCAGCCGTTACTCCAGTCTTCAGTGACACATGATCCTTTCATCTTCTTTAAAATAATGTCTCTGTGTGTCACAGTACTCCAGGTTCAGTGATTAAAAGTATTGCAACAGGGTCAAAACCACAGAATTCTGGGTTAAAGCAAAGCACTTCCCATGAAAGTTGCATGAGAATTTATCATCTAAAATTACTGTTTTTTTTTTTGTTTTGTTTTTTTTAAATTTTTTGCATGTTAAGAAATAAATAAATACACTGCTTCCGGAGCTTTTGTGCAACCTGCAAAACAATCAGATCCGGTTCGGTTTTCTTAATTTTTTTGCATCTGTAGCAAGCATTTGAGAAGTGTCTGGATGTGTGCAAGGTTTGAAAGATGAATACGAAAAAAACTAAACTAATAATTCAGGTGCACTCAGGTTAGTCAGGACATTTTTGGGGTCTGATCACGTTCTCTCATGTTTTAGGGGCAAAAGGAGTCAGCGAGGAGCAGAAGCAGGACAAGTGGACGGTCATGAGATCCGCTTCTTTACCCCGGTGCGCCGCTCGGTGCGGATCGAGAGAAGCGCTCGGCGTTATCCCACAGCGTTGCAGGAACACGGGCCCTGTGTGACCTCTCTCTGTGAGCTTGCAGGTGAGCGTCAGGAAGAGGTCAAATGTCAGAGCTCTCCTGTGTATGTGTACCGTGAGAACGAAGCGCTGGCAGACCGCGTTCACGTCACGCTCGTTTATCCAGAGGAGGATGAGACGTGATGATGATTATCAGCACGCTCCGACCTTGAATCGCTTTCATTCTGCGTTCACTATTTCTCTGTAAAATATTAGCAGCTGATTTCAGCCAGAATTTCTGCTTTTTACTGTACTGTTAGATGTTAGCTGAGTGGTTCATACCTTCATTGCTGTTGTACAGAAAAGATGATGTTTGTGCTGCAAAAGATTTTATAATTTATAACTTTAGTTATAATTTATGGATTAGACTCAATCTCTGCATGAATCTTATTAAAGCATATTTGAGTCAGCTGTAATTCTGTTCCATTGCAAGTGGGGAGTTATTGAGCTTTGTTTTTAGATCGTTTCTCATTGGTGTTATGTGATACGACTTCATCTACATCTTGATTGTTTATTAAATTTTGAAATGCTGATTGTCAAGCAGTTAGTAAAAGTTCTCCTGCTACTGTACGGTCGTTAAACGTGATGAAGCTTGCGCTTCAGGAATGGGAGAGATGCAGTTTTCCCAGGCTGGTCAAAACAAGTAGTGGATTATTTTAATGTGTGGGACGTCTGGGAGAACTCTTGCATGCACAGGACATTAGGTTCAGTAAACTGATGATTTGAGGAGATATTTTAGCCAAACAAGAACATCTATTGTTATTTATTCACTCCCATGTCACTCTGAATTTTTCTTTAGAACACTTGTGTTTTTTGTTTGTTTTTGGTCCAGTGTTGTTGCCTGTTAAACACTCTTCAGAACATATTCTGTCTTGAGATAGAACCGTCTTATCTGCAGGAAGATGAAATACAAGATCTTCACGAGCCACCATGTAAAATATATAACGGAAACATACACACATGCATTATTTTGCAGATTGTAAGATGTTTTTCTTTTAACAAGGGTGCATTTATTTGATCAAAAGTAAAATAAAAAAAACAGTAGATCTGTGGAATATTATTACAATTTAAAATAATTAAAAAATGTATTTCAGAAAATTTATTTCTGAAGCCAGCCGTTACTCCAGTCTTCAGTGTCACATGATCCTTCAGAAACTGATTTAATGTGCGGATTTGCTGCGTAAGATTCTCTGGTGAAAACAGAGTTCAAAAACATTTTAAAAAAAAAAAAAAATGTCTTTCAAATGTCAGAAGTGCGTGAGAATAAAAAAGCGATAAATCCCTGATAAAGATAGATCTGCTTACATGGCTGCAAAAAAAATGTAAGCTTGATGCAGTAAGTTTGAAAATGTGATATTTGTCACTCGGCAAATGGCACAAGGACTTTTTTTTCAGTTCACAGCAGCAATACGTTACGACAGAAAGCACTGCTCCAGCGCTCACTTTTCAAACAGCTTACATAAAACGAATATTGCTCACATATAACTGCTATACATGGATATATTCAATACAAGTTCAACTCCATCAACTGCATTGTGGCATAATAATAAAAACAGCAGCACAAGTAAAACACTTCCAATGAAAGTAAAAGGGGCTAAATTTTGGAGGATTTAAAAAAGAAAAATTTACACTTTTTTTTTTTTTTCAGCTTTTGTTTGAGGACAGCTCAGTTCTTTGTCATCTTCTTTGATGTCTCTGTGTGTCACCGTATTCCAGGTTCAATGT
The DNA here is from genome assembly GCF_018340385.1 of Cyprinus carpio. Classification (NCBI taxonomy): domain Eukaryota; kingdom Metazoa; phylum Chordata; class Actinopteri; order Cypriniformes; family Cyprinidae; genus Cyprinus; species Cyprinus carpio. The sequence continues at coordinate 274,224 of NC_056601.1, forward strand.
GAGTTTTTGGCACAGTGATTAAATGTATTGCAACAGGGTCAAAACCACAGAAAAGCAAATCACTTCCCATGAAAGTTGCATGAGAATTTAACATCTCAAATGACTGTGTTGTGTGGCTTTATTAAATGTGTACTTTCTGCATTTGGATATTAAGTATTGATAAAATCTGAACTTGGACCACCCATCCTGTTGTTGATGTAGTTGTTTTCTTCCTCCATCTGTCTTTATAAATACACTTGGAATGGTTTATTTACATGACTCTATGGAAATATGTAAATGGACAAAAATTATAAAACCAAACCTCGCTTGTATTCTATACAACTGTCTTCATTTTTTTCTTTTTACTTTCCTCTAAAAACCCTAACAAAAAAAAAATATAATTTTAGTTTAAATATGCTATACTTGAATTTCATATTATTTTGGTAATTGTTCTGTAATAAAACACACATGGTTTGCAGTAAAATTATATACCAAGTGTTTCAGAATTCAATGAAAGTGACTTCCCAAGAGCACCATTCTGTATCTGATGATGTCGGGTGATGATTTGTGTTATCTGACAACTGCTTTAATTAACCTGACAATGGTGGATGACAATAGTTGATACGCTACTCCATGCCGTCTTTCAGCGAATTAGGTTTTGCATGCTAAATCTTGTCCAGGTCAGAAATGTGTCAATATGTTTAAAACCATGTTCAGTCAGAACTTCAGTGCTTGCTTTTTAATCACATTGTCAACGTGATTTAAAGGAATAGTTCTGCCAAAAGTGAAAACTAACACCCTCAAGGTAAGTCTTTCGAGATCTAGAGGTTGCTTCATCAGAACAGGTTTGTAGAAATGTAGCACTGCATCAGTGTCTCAGCAATGAATGCTCTGCAGTGAATGGGTGCCGTCAGAATGAGAGACCAAACAGCTGATAAAAACATCAAAATAATCCACAAGTAACCCAAACCCAGCAGTTTAACATCTGGAGAAGACAAAAGATGAAACATATACATCAGTTTTTTTTTTATATATATTATATATAAAGAATCTCATTCTGACGGCACCCATTCCCTGCATAGGATCCATTGCTACGTTTATACAATAAAGTACTTGTCCTTGCCGTAGTGCTATGTTTCTAATGTGGAAAAAGTGCTATTAATGACGTAGTAATAGTGTACTTGATTGTACTATTTAAAGTCACCATAAACATGTAGTTAAGTACATCATATAAATGGAATGGTATAATTACAATACTTTTGAAAAAGAATTATTTAATCTATAAAAATATGTGAGCAATACATTATAAATACATTTTGTATTTATTCATTACACTGTATATTAATCTTATATTTTAAGTAATTAATAAGTGTATTTTTTATGTATGATGGGTATATATAAAAGTCTGTGAAAGATGGAAAAAAGGATTAAAAAACAAGTACAGTGCACTTCCTGAAGATAACATTGTTCTAGACCGTTTGCCCCCCACCCCCAAAAAAGGAATAGGCCCACATGAAATATGCTGCAGGATATTGTGCAAAATAAGGTGGTAACACCTTGGCTAAAGAAACAACTACTTTCCTTTCTAAGCGAAAGTTATATAGGAGAAAGGTTTCAGTCGGGGTTCAAAACAGCCAGCAGCACTGAGACAGCATTATTGATGGTTGTTAAGTGATATGTTCCTGGCCTTAGACAAAGGAGATGACATTGTTCTGAGTGCAGCTTTTGACGTGAGTCAACTCCTGTCTTGAACATTCAGTATACAGTCCTGAAATAGTTTCAGTCCTATTTGAGCGATAGATG
>NC_056601.1:281005-323505 GCF_018340385.1 Cyprinus carpio
TAAAATGCCATTAGAGAGGAGCACCTGCGAATCACCTGTATGGAGTCACACATCTCCTCATAATGGAAGGTTGATTCTTGTCATTGATCAAAAGGTGCTCCTAAATTTTTTATTTCGGATCTTTTTACTAAGCACAATTAATGTCATTAATGATGCTTAAATTATTGCAATGAGCCCGGTTTCATGTTAATGCTTATAAATAGTACGCCAAATAAAAACAGAATATGGTGGTATGCATGTATTGGCGTGCATGTGATACGCATCTACCCTACAATCCTAATCCTACCCCCTGCGCATCATGTGCACGCCAAAGTCAGTTTCTGCTATAAACAGTACACGAAACATAAACTCGTGCTACTGATACGCACTGTCAGGATTCCTACACATGTGTCTTGAATGACACCGATAATTATCTTTTTATCAGAGATTCTGTTGAATGAATGAGTTTATGTCCCACATAATTACAGGATGCTGTTCTTTGACCGGTAATGTGATTGTGAACTTTGGCCGTTTCCAGCTCTGAGTAGAATAAAGAGGAGTTACTGGAGGCGTTCCCTCTCGCTTTTTATATCCTCCCAAAACCCCTCGCAGAAACGGGGACATCAGTATGGAGAATGATTCCGGTAAGGCGGCGTCATCCGTTTAACCGCGTGAATGCTGCTTCGGTTCTGCCTATAAATGCGCACGACAATCGCCGTGATCTGCAGACTGACGCTCTGCTGCTCGTGAAGAAGCTCGAGGACGGGAATTCAGCTGATCATCCGAAAACCAGGTATATTCATTCATTGTTATCATTTGCACATTTCATTTGTAAATGATGCTTCTTGATGCAGAAGCAGGTTGTCTTAGTTTTGTGTGTGTGTGTAATTAAATGACAGTCAAACATTAGGCAAATGCACCCTCCAGTGACTGACTATTGCACTTTGATATATTTATACGAGCTTTACATATACACTACCGCTCAAAAGTTATATGTAGGCATTCATTAGCTGAATATTTGATGACTAGTCTATTTCTCGGGCTATGGTTAGACGTTTATATTCAATTTTTCACTGACAGCCAAAATTTATCCTAAACGTCTCTGGGCTGTGTTTGCTTGCTGGGGAAAGAATCGTAGAAGAATATCAATGATATCGTATAATGTGTATGAATGTAACATTTAACTGCTTGTGGGATGCATGACATCATTATCAAATGCAAATGTAAAAAGCGCGCGAATATTACATGTAAACAATTTTAAGGTATATTTTGACACTTAAGACTTGTAATGTCTTTTAAAGAAGTCTCTTCTGCTCATCAAGGCTGCATTTATTTGATCAAAAATACAGAAACAAAACAGTAATCTTGCAAAATGTTATTACAATATAAAATAATGGTTTCTATTTTAATATCCTTTAAAATATAAATTTATTTCTGTGATTTTCCATCGCATCATTACTCCAGTATAAAGTGTGTGACATGATCCTTCAGAAATCATTCTAATACGCTGATTTATTATTAGGAATAATCAACAGTTGTGCTGCCAAATATTTTTTGGGAAACTGCGATACTTTTTTCAGGATTGTTTGATGAATAAAAAGTTAAAAAGAACAGCATTTATTCAAAATATAAAAAGTTTCTAAAAATGTAAATCTTTGCTATCACTTCTTTATAATGTAACAATGTACCTTGCTGAATAAAAGTTTTAATTTCTTTAAACTAAAGAAAGAATAAAAATGTACTGACCCCAAACTTTTAAACTGTAGTGTATATTGTAAGAAAAGATTTCTGTTTTAAATAAATGAGCTGCTTTTTTTTGCCAGTCACATTGCCAGTGAAATGCTCTCCGACAGCAAATGCAACGAGTTTGCTTCCTTCATTTCTGAGATGATCAATAATATGAGGAAGGAGATTATCACATCCTCAAGTTATGCAGAGGTCAGACAGGTTTGACTGCAATAACAAAAAAAAGATACTATGTCTGCTTTTGAAGAGAATTGATAGCAAAATTTTGGAAGAAATAGTGCAGCACCTTAAATCCTCAACCTGCTATCTTGACACACTTCCCACAAATATATATATATATATATATATATTTTTTTTTTTTTTTTTTTGAAAGTGTGCTAAACTGTTTAGAACCAGATCTCTTAGAAGTAGTGAACGCCTCACTTCTTTCTGGGACATTTCCAGACTCCCTGAAAAAACTGCAGTGTAAAGCCCCTCCTGAACAAAGAGCAATCTAATCTTGCTAACCACCATTTTGAGCAATAGACCAATATCTAATCTTCCTTTTATAGGCAAAATTATAGAAAAGGTAGTTTTTAATCAGATGACCAAATACTTAAGCTCAAAATGGATACCTGGACAATTTTTCAGTCTGGTTTCTGACCGCATCACAGCACAGAGACAGAGCTCATTAAGATAATAAATGATATTCGCTTAAATTCTGACTGTGGCAAACTATCAGTGCTGGTATTGCTAGATCTCAGTGCTGCGTTTGACACTGTCGATCATAAACATACTACTAGAGAGACTGGAAAACCTGGGTCAGGCTTTTTTGGGATGGTAATCATATGGTTCAGGTCATACTTAGAAGGAGAGGTTATTATGTGAGTAAAGGTAGGTGGACGTCTATGACATGCGGAGTCCCACAAGGCTCAATTCTTGCACCGCTCTTGTTTAGCCTTATATGCTCCCACTACCTCAATAATGAGAAAGAACCAAATGACCTATCACCAGCTATGCTGATGATATCCAGATTTACCTAGCCTTATCTCCAAATGACTACGGCCCCACTGACTCTCTCTGCCAATGGGATTGATGAAGTCATTGCATTAGGAAATAAAGTTGAAGTTTTCAAGGTGAAATGCATTCCTTGACTCCAGGGGTCTAACAATAAAAAATCAAGTCAGGAATCTTGGTGTGATTTCTGGAGACAGAGCTTAGTTTCAGTAGTCATGTCAAAGCAGTAACTAAATCAGCATACTATCATCTAAAAACCATTGCAAGAATTAGATGTTTTGTTTCCAGTCAAGACTTGGAGAAACTTCCCAAGCAGACCGTTAGTCAGCTGCAGCTCATCCAGAACACTGCTGCCAGGATTCAGGCTAGAACCAGAAAATCTGATCATATCACACCAGTCCTCAGGTCATTTACACTGGCTTCCAGTTACATTTAGGACTGATTGTAAAACACTTTTACTCGTTTATAAATCACTCCGTGACCTAGGACCGAAATACATTGCAGATATGTTTACTGAATATAAACAGAGCACTCAGATCATTAGGATCGAGTCAGTTAGAAATACCAAGGGTTCACACACAAAACAAGCAGAGTCGGCTTTTAGTTACTATGCCACTGGAATCAGCTTCCAGAAGAGATCAGATGTGCTAAACATTAGCCACATTTAAATCTAGACTCAAAACTCATCTGTTTAGCTGTGCATTTATTGTATGAGCACTGTGCGATGTCCGAACTGAATGCACTATATTTTATGTATAATAATTTTCTATTCTTAACTCTTTCAAACCCATTTTAAACCTCTTAAATCAATTTTTAAATAATTTTCAAAGTTTTTAAATTCCTTGTTTTATTGTTGTGATTTTTTTATTATTATTATTTTCTTTTATTTTATGTAAAGCATTTTTGAATTACCATTGTGTATGAAATATGCTATATAAATAAAACTTCCCTTGCCTTCCCTTCCCTTTTTAACATTTTATTCATCAAAGAATCCTGAAAGATTTTAAATAGAAACCATTATTTTATATTGTAATAACATTTTGCAAGACTACTGTTTTTTCTCTGTATTTTTGATCAAAGAAATGCAGCCTTGATGAGCATTAATATTATTATTATTATTATTAATTAAACATGATGATTAGACATGATGATGCGAAAAATTATATTGGAACAAAACATTCTATTTAAATCCGTAGTCTACATTTGCATTCATTCATTTAGCAGACCATTCTTTTAGATTCAGCTTTTACATTTACATTTGAATCATTTAGCAGACGCTTTTATCCAAAGCTGACTTACAAATGTGGAATACAACAAGCGAATAAATGCTAGAATACTAGTTTCAGACATCGTTTAGAATAAGACAGGTTAGAACAGTGAGGGATTAAGTATAGCTACTAGTGAAAGAGGAAGGTTCTTTTTTTTTTTTTTTTTTTTTTTTTTTTTAAAAGATTTTTTTCAGTTCTTTAAATCATTTGGTATTTCTATATTCAGAGCATTGTATTTAAAGCATTTATTTCATAACATTGTTATTATAAATTTAAATGCAATCGTGCCACCTCTAAGCTTCATTACTCCAAGATTTCTAACAGAGATGAGTTCTCCGCTAGCCTGAGATTTGAGATTTGCATAATGCTAGGATAAAACCATGTGCCTGTATGATGGGTCCCAACAATGCAAGTGTATATTTAAAACCTGACTGGTTGTCATCCAGCTGGTTACTCTGAGAAAGAATAGATGATACTTGATGAAGTGTTTTTGTTATGACTGGGAGAAGAGAAACACGTCTGTAACTTTCCACAAGTGCAGTGTTTAGTGTGTTTTTGTTTTTTGGAATGCTGTGGGGAAAGTGCTTGTGAGGAGAGATGTGATGAAACACATTTGCATTTGATCCCAAAATCTTTCCCAAGAGAAAATTTATGTTTGCTTGCAAAAAACATTTGTGATGGAAACAATAAGAACTATATGGTTCATATCTCTTTAGGGGAGTGCTCCAACCCTAATCAAACGCTCCTGAACAAGCTTATCAATGTCTTCAAGATCACTAGAAAGCTACAGGTGGGTGTGTTTGATAAAGGTTTGGAGCTACACTCTGAAGGATAGTCACCTTTATTTATATAGCACTTTAGACTGTGTCAAAGCAGCTTTACAGTGTCAACAGGAAAAGAGTGTGTAGATAGTGCAAGAGGACGATTGTAAACACTACATTTTTCAGTTCATCATTTATGCCCATCGTCCAGCTCAGTTCAGTTCTCTTCCAGTAGTATCTGTGCAATCAAGTCAACATATGGCCAGAAATGAAAGAAATCCAACTAAGCAAGCCAAAGGTGACAGTGGCAAGAAACCAAAACTCCATCGATGACATAAATGGAGAGAAAAAAAAAAAAAAAAAACTTTTTTGGGGGAGGGGACAGTTCTCCTTAATTCCAGGCTGCAACTCAAGATCGTGCAGAAAGACTTGTCTGGTTCCCTGGTGCCCTGCAGGAACGAAGTTACCCAGCCCTTCTTTAGGGAACCTAAACAACACAGATTTGGAATGCGTGTGGCTGCTTGCATTAGGCTATATGCTTTCCAGTGCTGCAATGTGAGGTTTGGTGATACCATTTTTAATGACTGTTTTGTTTCCCATTAGTTAGATGATGATAATCATAATAACTGATCATTAGACTACGACAGATTATTCCCCATGCTCTTTTTTTTTTTTTGTTTGTTTGTTGTGCATAGTGCCTGTGATATCCAATAAAATGAAATTTAGTTAACATTACATAACTTACTTGATTTGTGTGTCTATGGATATTGGTATTTGTCTATTAGTGTCTGGAACGAAGCTTTTCTTCCAAAAATGAAAATCAAATCGATTGAACCGGCGTCCCTGTCGACCAGTGATGGAAAGATTTTGTGCGTTCAAAGCATGAGGAGGTCCAGAAATTCTCATCAGCTGGTTGCAATGAATAAACAGGAACCTGGACACTCAGGTAAAGGTCTGGACCTGTTATGCTCCTGCTGAATGCTTCTTATGTTATCTGTCTGTGTTGCAGTCAGTACTTTGATGTAATTGGCAGTTTCTTGTTTTGTAGAGTAAAGTTCTGTTTTAATTTGTTTTTCAACTGTTCCTTTAATAAAAGTGTTTGCATAATTATTTAATTCTAATTCCAGCAATATGATTTGTCTTTTCTTCTTCAGTCAAGGTGTATCACATCTCGTATGATGACAAAACACCATGCATGGCTTTTTGCTTTGAGGTGCAAAATACGGCTTATTTCCCTGTTGTTACTCGCGGTGAAGAGGCCAAATTTGGTGTAGTGTTTCTGATGGTGAATTGCAAAGAAATTGCTTATTTTTTAGGCATGGTGTCAAATACTTTCTTGTGCTTTTATTTTGATAAATTTCTGATTCTTTATAATCAGGTCTGCTGGCTTTTCACACGCAGGTTTTTTACCCAAAGACATGCCGATCACAGAAAGAACCTTTGATGAAACATTCTTATTTAAGTGGGGTGAGAAAGAGATTTTCTGGAAACTTGAGGAGTCTGGAATCAGTGGCTCTACCCAAAAAGTACCTGTGTGTTGAAAATAGGGTCAACGTGACCATCACAGAAGAACAGAAAACCGGATTTTAAAATCGGTTACTCAGATGAGAAAAAAAAGGTAATGTTTTCCGAATGTCTTCGAGAGGAATATTGTACTTTGTGAATAGTTACCATGTCTGCAGACAATACACGGTAAAATCGAATCATCCATCTGTTGCATTTATATAACATGACAGATGAGAGTTGGCAGTTTCTCTTTGGACCAGGCAAAATCCAGGAGAACGACACAATTCCGTTCAAAAAGATCTCCTTGCGAAGACGCAACTTAAAACGAAGATGTTCATGCTATGAGGGATCGGTGGCTCCCAATAAACCACTGCGCTGCAACATCAGGTACTTCAAAAGTGTAATCCGTTACCGATTCCAAATTACATGACAAAAAATGTACTTAGTAATGTAATATAATTACAGTACACATTTTTAGGTAACATAATCAGCTTTTAGATTATGTTTGACCTGACTCATCTATCACATTGATTTAAATAGTATTTTGCAACTTAACTTTGCAACTTAAAGTCAGTTTTTTCAAAAAAGTCAAAACATTACATGCAAATCCAATAATTGCACACAAAATGCAAAACACCTCACATCTCTCGCAAAACGAAGCACTGCATTCAAAATATCACACACACATCTCAAAAGCAAATATTGCTAACCCCTTTGCCATAATATTGATTCATGTTAGATTTGTGTGTGTTACATTGAGAATTTGTGTGTTGTGTTGTGCAAAAAGTGTTTTATGAAACTGAAAACTGAGTCAAAAAAGTGGAATTCGGTATGGTTTTCTAGATTTGGGGTGTGTTTCTGCTGTTTGAGTGAGGATTTTGTGTGCAAGAAGCATACACACAAACTTTATATAAGTATATGTCAACTTATTCTACTTATTAACAGTCAGCTCTGAGAGTTAGTAGACATGTAGTTTGCAAAATAATGAGAATTATTGGCATGTAGCTGCAAAGTATTTTCATAGTTAGTAGAATGTCTCAAAGTGGACTATCAAAATAAAGTGTAACCTAAAAATGCAAAAGAAAAGAGAATATATTACATGTTATTAACATAATGATGTGCACCTAGACATTACATTACATCAAGGTTTAATGAAAACCTAATAATTAAATCATAAAAATTAAAAAAAGCCATTCTGAAATAACAACATTCAGGAATAAAACACTTACTTAAAAAAAATAATAAAATCTTGGGTGCTGATTTTTTAAATGGCTAAAATGAAATTCTGATAGCTGTAAGTATGTATACTGTATATATAAACAGTGTTGCTCTGTATCTCCCAATGATGCATTGTAGTAATGTGATATTTGCTTATTTATGCTTAGATTTATGATCGAACCTCCGAGGTTTTTATTTCGGGGTCAAAAAATATAAGCAGTGCAATGCAATGATAATTGAGGTTGGATCATAGTTGATATATTTTAACATGGTTTTCACGTGTGGATTATCAAGTAAACCGTTTTGCTTTAGCTCAGTTGTCTTGAAATATTAATAACAATAAAAAAGTTATTTTATGGTTAGGGGATAGGCGCGCAGTAGAGTGGTTTGTTTGAATAATGTTGATCATTATTTAGGGGCCTTTGAAATTGAGCATCCAAAAAGAATCAGAAGAAGAAGAGACTGACAATGAACTGAAATGAATCTTTCTTTCTCAGGAAAACCAAGCTCAGAGGAAGATGTGAAGAGCTGAAGGGTTTCTCCAACAGAAGGGTCATTGTGAGAAAGCATGAGAGCAAGTGGAGCGATTCCTCCGTGGGTCTTTGACGCATGGCATTTTCTCCATGTATTTGCATTTTGTGCTTCACTTTTATTTGTATGTGCTTACCACGTTTCAGTGAGGTGTGGTATTGTGTAAGGCTGAAAGAAGGTTGGATGCATGCGATGGAACCAGAAAAACTGCTCAGAATTCTGTTAGAACGATCAAGACTTCAGTAGCAAAGCATGATGTGAAATGCAGTGATGTTGGGAATATCTCAATTTCTAATGCTTCTGAAAGAAGTCTCTTCTCTTCTGCTCACCAGGACTGTCTTTATTTGATCCAGCACTCTTAAAGCTCACAGCGATGCATAGAAGAAACATTTTTGGTTCCACAGAGAACCATTCAGTCAAAGGTTCTTTAAAGAAGCATCTCTTTCTCACCTTTTTATAATCTGAAGAACCTTCTTTCACCACAAAGAAGCTTTAGTGAAACAGAAAGGTTCTTCAGATGTTAAAGGTTCTCTATGGCATCGAGAAGCACCTGTGAAATACAGTTTTAAAAAAGCAGTAATATTGTGAAATATTGCAATTTAAAAATGTTTTTCATTTAAATGTGTTTTAACTTGTAATTGATTCCTGCGATGAATTTTCAGCATCATTACTCCAGTCTTCAGTGTCACAATGATCTTCAGAAATCATTCTAATATGACGATGTAATGCTTAAGAAATCAGGAAAAAAGTTAGAAGCTAAGTAAGAGGGAAAAAATTACATTTTCAAATTGTAATATGTCACAATTTTTTTATGCAATTTTTGATTTAAATAAATGCGCCTTGGTGAGCACACAAGACTTCTTCTTCAAAAAAAAAAAAAATTTACAAAAATGTCAAAAGTCCTTTAAAAATACTTTTAGAAATTTCTACAAGAAGAAGTGCACTTGGGACTGGATCATGCAATTATTTGACTGAAAAACAAAGTGTGCAAATGTTTGGACACTTGATGCACCCAACAGCTGCAGCTTTGTTTTAGTTAGCAATCAATGTTAGGGACTGCTGCTGGATGACAAAATAACCTTTCACGCACTAGTCTGGAAAGTAGGCAGCACAAAGTAAAAGTGCCATAGTTTATAGAATGTCACGTGGGACACAAAGAAGAAGAGTCAGTAAAAGTTGAGACAAGCGCGCCCTCTGCTGGTGGAGCTCATCTGAACTCAGATCAGTACGTGAGGAAGGCTTTATCAGTAAAGTGCACGCGCTGCACTAGAGTTTGTATAGTGTATGCCTACATCTAATTGCATTGTTTTTCTAGAAACATGGTGTGCAAATATATTAATGTAGTTGTTAACCATATTATATAAAAGCTGTGAAACTGAAATAATCAGCTCGTTCTGCAAGCAAAGCATCTTGCTGTATTTTGACAATGCAATTTTTATATATGCATGTATTTTTTTTTATTAATCTTGTAGTTTTACTCCTTTCTTTTTGACAAAATCTAAGCACACTTAATTTCTGTATTATGCATTGACTAAATAATATATGCAAATGTGATGCAAAAAAAATCAAATTAACACATATTTTCCAGTGTTTTGTCTTGTTGTGAATGAATGACAATGTAGAGAAAGTGAAAGACTTAATCCCAAAATAAAATGTGGTTGTTTACATAATATATGTGTGTGTGTTCTGTGTATATTATTTAGTATATTTAATATATAAACATATATTTTGTTCTTAAACATATACATGCATGTGTGTGTATTTATATACACATAATAAATAAACACAGTATACACACATATATTATGTATAAAAACCTTTATTTTGGATGCAGATTAATTATGTGCCAGCACTAACTAAAACCTTTGTAAAATTAACTTAAAATACCCAAATAAATGAAATATACATATATATCTATATATATATATTATATATATAATATTTTTTTTTTTTCTTTTAAATAACTTTATAAAGAAAGTAACACACACACAAAAAGACAAAACTACTATAAAACTAGAAAATATAACAAATTTGAATTCGAAATATTACAAAAAACTTCTCAAAGTTACTAAAATACACACCAGCTCTGAGGTTTTACATACAAATGTATTTAATGAGGAATAGACGGAAAGTAAGTAAATAAATAAAGAATAACAAATAAAAACCATATAAACATGCATCTTAGTTACAGATGTGCACATTAAGTACTGTACAGGATATGTTTCTCTGTATCTACAGAAGCATAATTTCTATGTATATTAAGTTGCTTAGATTAATGATTCTGCTATATAAAAATGTAGATCCAATTATTGAACTGTATTAAATATTATTTAGTAATATTTAAAAAGTCAGTAATTCACACACACAAACAATGTTGTTTCCATGTTTATCCTCATTGCAAGTGAGCTCATATGTGTCCCCTGCAGCACAGAAGCAGTCCATCAGTAGCACAGCTAGATTTGTAGCAATAGACAACGATACATTGTATGAGTCACAATTATACAGTTTCTCTTTTTTTATGCCAAAAATCATAAGGATATTAAGTAAAGATCATGTTCCATGAAGATATTTAGTTATTTCCTACCATACATATATCAAAACTTAATTTTTGATTAGTAATATGCATTGCTTAGAACTTCATTTGAACAACTTTAAAGATGAGTTTTTCTCAATATTTAGATTTTTTTTTTTTTTACATCCTCAGATTCCAGATTTTCAAATATTGTCCTCCTAACAACCGTCACACCACAGCAGCAGCATGGCAGTAAGAATGTGAAATAGATCTCCTGAATCAGAGACGCTCTGCCAGCCGTGTCCTTGCATCTACCCTTGAACTGTCATCATCAGTGAAGCACTAGCGTGTGTGAAGTCGTGTGTTGTGTGTGTGTGGTGTGTGTGTGTGTGTTGTGTGTGTGTGAATCATTTTCTTACCAGAATGGATATCGATCACATCAGATGAGGGTCACAGGGTTTAACTCTCAGCGCTGATGCAGTAGGACTTTACACAAGACACGAGAATGAGGAGGGACAGTTGTTCATCGTTACTGTGAAGCGAGACGAGTATCCTTTTACAGATTTAGCTGTGAGCTGCGTGAGTGGTAACAGATATCCTACTATTCTAAACAACTGAGAAGCCTTCAGTGTGTGATTTACCTTCTTGAAATTCATCCTTTATTTAGGCAGGAGACTCCCATTGAGACTTCACAGTCTCTTCTTCCCGGGAGACCAGCTACAAAAAACACTCATACAAAACAAACTGATAAAGATCACGCGAAACATGTACAAGACAATACATTTAGAAGTACCCAGGGATGGCAGGGACTTCTAATTTAACTTCAATAGGAGCAATTTTAGAGGAGCACACTGCAATAATTTACAGTAAAAAAAAAACACAAAAAAAAAAAAAGTGCTGTCAAAAATATCCTAAATAAAAGATTTACATAATATATGGTGTGTTACTGTGTATATTTATTATTTATATATACATACACATGCTTTTATATATTTCAGAAAAAATGTGTTTGTATATTAAATATATTAATATATAATATAAATTATATCAATATAAATAAATACAATGTAAATATTTCAAAATATCCTACTGTATTGTATGTGCATTTATATATATATATATATATATCTATATATATATATATATATATATATATATGATATATATATATATATATATATACTTAATAAATATACACAGTACACACACATACAATATGTGGGGAAAAAAAGTTTATTTTTGATGTGATTAATTGTTTGACAGCACTAAAAAAAGTCTGTTACTGTAAAAATTATAGTAGCAACAATTTAGGTTTTATGAACTGGACTTAAAATTACAGTAACACTTTATGTTACAGGTTACATGTACTTAATATTATAATAACAAGAAATTATGCATAATTACATGCAAGTAGCCCTAAGCTAAACGTGAAATCTTAACCCCTAACCATACAGTAAGTACGTTAATTAATATTACTCAGTACTTAAATGAATAATTACTCTGTAACAAGGACACCTTACATAAAAGTTTTTATTAAACTGATATAATATTCCAACTTAACAAAGTCCTGAAAATCTGTTTTATATGTTTAGAATTTAGACAGCCACCATTCCCAGATACTTTTCCAAAAGCGCTAAATACTAGTCTACATATATACAGTAGAAGGTACCTGATGTTACGCACAAAAAACAACAATATGACACTAAAATAATGCAATAAATAGCACGTATAGTTTCACCCAAAAAAAGAAATTTTGCTTGAAATTTACTCACCATAAGGTTGTCCAAAAATGTAGATAAGTTTGTTCTTCATCAGAACAGATTTTAGCAAAAAATTTAGCATCACTTGCTCACCAATAGAGTTGAATGGGTGCCGTCAGAATGAGAGTCCAAACAGCTGATAAAAAACATCACAATAATCAATCACAAGTAATCCAGTCCATCAGTTAACATCTGGAGAAGACAAAAGCTGTGTGTTTGTAAGAATTACACCTTTTATTCTGACGGCACCCATTCACTGCAAAGGACACATTGATAAGCAAAGGATCAGGCTACACTTCTCCAATCTAAAGGTGTGTTTGAGCAGGGCTGTTGTTTTCTCATTATTAGATACAGTATCCGATGTTTTAAAATACTTCTTCTTTCCTGACGACTTCTGTTGAAGCGTTGTAGGTTATGAACTTATTTGTCTAATGGTGCATTCTGAAGGTTGCATCCAGCTGCATCATCCCAAGCAAAGACCTCTGCAGAGAAACTGCTTGGGACATCCTTGAGGCCAAACCGGATCTGTGAAGTGGAACAAACCGAGAGTTTTCACAGATAAGAGTCTCTGTGAAGGAGCAGTGCCTGAGTATGGCATCAATACAGAGCCACTTCATTTAGACTTTCTAGGGCACCTTCTCTTCAATGCACTTCATCACTAGAAATTATAATAATATATGGTGACCCTGCAGCACAGCAGCAGTCATCAGTAGCACAGGTATATTTGTTAGCAATAGCCAACAATACATTGTATGGGTCAAAATTAACATTTTTCTTTTATGCCAAAAATCATTAGGAAAGGTAAAGATCATGTTCCATGAAGATATTTTGTAAATTTGCCTACCGTAAATATATCAAAACTTAATTTTTGATTAGTAATATGCATTGCTAAGAACTTCATTTGAACAACTTTAAAGATGATTTTCTCAATGTTTAGATTTTTTTGCTCCCTCAGATTCCAGATTTTCAAATAGTTGTATCTCAGACAAATATTGTATTATAAGATTATTTATTCAGATGATATATAATTCTAAATTTAAAAAAAATTGACACTTAAGACCAGGTCCAGGATCAAAAATAGCAAGACTGGGGAATTACTTTAGTTATATATGCAGCAAGGTTATTATAGTTAAAAAAACAAAAAACACTATTTTTGTTACTTGAAATGACATAATAAAAATGATGCAGTATATATATATATATATTAAACATTAGAATAGAAAACATAAAACAAAAATGAATTAACATTCAAACTAAACTAACTAATAGTATTCAATTACACTAAAACAAAATTACATTAGTCATTTAGCAGATGCTTTTATCCAAATGAGGACACTACAAGCAATCAAAACCAAAAAAAGGGCATAAATATGTAAATGCTGTGACGAGTCTTACTTTTTATTAGTGCTGTCAAATGATTAATCACATCCAAAATAAGTTTTTGTTTACATATTGTGTGTGTTCTGCGTTATAGTATATGTACTATATAAATACAAAACATGCATGTACATATTAAAGAAAATGCTGTATTATTAAATATAATTTATTAATATCAAAATATATACTGAATGTGTGTGTATTTATATATACATAAACACAGTACACACACATATATTATGTAAACAAAAACTTTTATTTCTGGATGTGATTAATCGTTTGACAGCACTGGTTATTATATATAATAAATAAAATGAAAACAAGTAGATATAATAGAAACAGAATAGAGAACACTAGGAGGTCTTTTTCTTTCGGTATATAAGAGATGCTGCAGGTCATGGATAAAAACATTATAAAAGATTGTGATTTACATTTGTTCAAGTATAAATGTGATTGTTTGGGAGTTTGCAGGAAGCTGTGATGATGACTTTGCTGATGAGGATCGCTGGAAAAGCTTCCTGAAAACAGCACTTCTGCAGATCTGTGAGGTGATGCTTTTGGTGTAGAAGCATCTCTTTCTTCTTAACAAACGCTGAGCTGTCAAGAATCGCGGAAGAGAGTAAACAAACTCGGAGAGTAAAATAGCAAACAAACTCATGTTCTCAGCAAAGAAATTCTATTTATTGTTGAAAGGAAGTCTGTGGAGAATTACAGCAGTACACGTAACACAGTACAGACAAGAATGAGGTCAACACTCATGGATTCTGAAGTTAGTAATAACTCTCTATGGCTCATTCCTGTGATTACAGAAGACTTAAAAAAACTCCTTTTTCTCCGATCGAATGAGGGAGGGACACACATTCGGACGGATCCGAGAGAAGAGGAGCAGAACAGACCGCAGAGCAGGAAAGAAAGAAAGAAAGAAAGAAGAGAGTTATATCATGTCATTGTAGTTGTTGAAAAAAGGAATACAAGCTAAACTAAGAAGTCTAGTCTTCTGAGACCAAAGCAAATCAATGGAAAAGCAGTATGAAATATTTCCCTAGATATATATAATTGCATCCGACTTTTTATTTGTTAAATAGCTTTGTCCGGGAAGCATTTATAATGATTCCATATGTCTATTATATAAATATATTTATATATATATATTTCTGTATATTGTTTTTATATTTTAAAAATAAACCGAGCTGGGTGTTGTTTCCAGTTATGTCACCGAACCCACAAAAATTTAGTGGCATCTAGCACCGATGCACTTCCCAATTCTGTTCATACCATTACGAACAATCTGCTCGATCCTCACAAGAAACAGGAGGAGAGCTAAAGAAACACACTTATAGCAACCATGTTAACGGTTTGTACAGTGTTTGCTCGAACTGGTGTTGTGTGTCCACAACCTGCAATTTTGAGGCTGTTTGATCTGAGTCTTTTATATCTGTTCACAATGTTACCCACACACACACACACACTGCTCAGATGATGCTGGTTTGCTCTCCATCGCAGGGCACACATCTAAAACATCTACAGTAGAGATAATCATCAGTTCTTCTGGACACACTGACACTATAACATCCTGCTTGTGGACTCAGACTCTGTCAGGGAAAAAAAAAAAGGTGTGTTTTCTCTCTTTATAAAGGGGCAAAACTCAAAATGACGAGACTTACAGAGAGCAGCCTGCGGAAAAATCCATGTATCTAGACAAACGTGGTCTATACTGCTTTAAACAGGATTCTCTTACATTTACACGACAGTGTTTCTCAGTCAAACATCTTCGTCTCACGCGTCATCCTCCTCTCGCGCTGAGCGGTTGCCTAGCGACGCGACGCCTCCGGCGGTGGGTAGTGGTCGACTTTGTCGCCCTCCGACTCCTCTCCAGCTCTCCGTTCGTACACTTTATCTCTGTGCCGCTCCTGGATCTCCTTCATCTCCTCGGCGTAGCGGCAGAACGCTCCGCCGAACTTGCTCCATGCTTTGAAGGGGGAATTCGTGATAGAGTTCCTGTAGCGGGGCTTGACCTCGCTCAACGCAGGAAAAACGCCGTACTTGTTGGAGCCCACGTCAAAGAAGAAGAACCGCTTGGAGTCCACCGTTATCGACGAGCCCTCGGGTAACTCCGCGTGACCCGCCCCTCCGCCGCCGCGGGCCAGATCCTCGTCGTCGCCGCCGTAGTCGTCGATTAGCTTCGCGAGCGCGTCGCGGAACTCGATGAGACCCTGCGCGGGAAGAGCGATCGTCTGCCCGGACTGAATCCCTCCGCCGCCGGGGACACCGAACCCGCCGCGGTTAACGGTCTGCGGATCCCGCAGGAATCTCCCGCGCTGGTTCTCCTTCAGATCGAGGTAGTATTTACGGTTTTCCCTCACGAGATACTCGCTCTTCAAGGCCCGTCTAGGCCCGCCGTCCTCGCCCGCGGAGGACTGCGCGATCTGCTCCGGAGTGCTGGGCCCAAGCTGCGCGTAGTGTTCGATGAAGTCCCCGAGGTAATCCCGGAACTCCGCCGCGACCGACATGGACAGCGTCAGGCGGCTTTTGGAGCCCCCAGCGCCGACCTCGGCGATCTTGATGAACCTGCCCTTCGAGTTCTGCTTGACGTCCAGATAGAAGCGCTTGTTTTGGGATGTCGAGGGCGTTTGGACGCCAGCTCTTGAGTGTCTGGTCCCGCTGGAACCCGCTTCCTCCGCCGCCGCGCTCGCTCCCGCTATCCCCATCCGCCATCTTCACCTCAGCTAGTTTTTTTTTCCCACCCGTACTTTCATCAGGTCCCGCATTTGACCCGAGAGCGTCCTATGAATGGGCCGTCGCTCTGGAACGTCAATCGCCTTAGGAACATCTTGTGATTGGGCATTTGTCGTGTCAGTACGTTTTATGCGCGTCTCCTATTGGATCGTGACCCGTCCGTCATTGTTTAGTAAACACCAAATCCTCGTTCTCTTCGGCCTGTCACAGTGTAATCCCTCCCTATGTTTTTGACAGTACAGTGGTGTCGATAAACGTACTATCACAAGCACTTCATTACAGATAAACACTACACTTGATCTTTCCAACAGCACATATACTCCTGTGATTTTTACTCGCTTTCTGGCCATTAAATATGTGACCCTGAAACACAGAAACACTCATTAGGGAAAACTGAGTCTCTCAATATACACATAAACATTTAGTGGATGTTTATTATTATTATTATTATTATTATTATTATTATTATATTATATATATATATTTTTTTTACAAATCCTTCCCTAGGGAGTCATTTTTAACCCGACCATAGAATGGAATTAGGCCACTTTCAACTGCTTTCAACTGATTTTATTTTTTATATAATTCTGTCAAATATGAACATGGATCACAAATAAATAAATAAATAAATAAAAGAAGTGGATTTGAGGATATTATGTGGGTGTGGGCGGTAAAAACAGTAACAAATCCTTACCTTGTGGGTAAGCAAAAAAAAAAAAAAATAATAATTTGTTTCATTTATATATATATAAAAGAAAGAGAGTCGGACTCCCAATCGAATGGTTAGAGAGTCGGACTCCCAATCGAAGGGTTGTGAGTTCGAGTCTCGGGCCGGCAGGAATTGTGGGTGGGGGGAGTGCATGTACAGTTCTCTCTCCACTTCAATACCACGACTTAGGTGCCCTTGAGCAAGGCATCGAACCCCCCAACTGCTCCCCGGGCGCCGCAGCATAAAATGGCTGCCCACTGCTCCGGGTGTGTGTTCACAGTGTGTGTGTGTGTTCACTGCGCTGTGTGTGTGCACTTCGGATGGGTTAAATGCAGAGCACTAATTCTGAGTATGGGTCACCATACTTGGCTGAATGTCACGTCACTTCATATATACTATATTCTATATATATATATTATATATATATATATATATAAGGAAGTGTTTTAATGTCCGAGCTTTCAGTAAACAGAGGAAACAACAACAACAACCACACACAGTTAATAAAAAATAAGACGTGAATAAAATACATGTGTGTATATATATACAGAGCTGGGTAGTAACAGATTACATATAATCTGGATTACGTAATCAGATTCCAAACCTCAAGTACTTGTAGAGTAAACTACTTTTTAAAATACTCGTAATCAGACTACAGTTACTTTTTTATGGATTAGTCTTCAGAGACCGAAAAGATAATTGTGAAAAGGCTATACAAATACAGAAACGTTTGTCTTCAGGTATATACACATTAATACAGAAAACCCATTCGCTGAGAAAAGTAATATTTTACAGATAATATTTAATAATTTGTTTCTGGCCTGCTGGTACAATGGCAGTATGAAAGAGAATTATGTGTTTATTTACTGTGGTGTTTTGTTTTTGTTTTTTATTGCATGCTTTATGCCTTTTTTTCATTGTATGTTTTTATGCATAGAAAATACACAATCGCGTTTATGTTATCTCATAGGGTGTGTTTAAAGACTCCCTCTATTTATGAAACTCGTTGAAATTAACAATATTTGAAATCATAATTTAAAGTAATCATCAATTTATTATTATTAACCGAAAATGTTTTAACACTTGTTTTTAATTTTTATTTATTTATATTATCCAGCTCACTCTTTAGTAATAGACATAAAATCGTGAGTTCTTGTAATGTTTGTCAGGTCAAGTATGACTCAAGCCCCGCCCCCTCCTGTTATCCGTCCAAAACATCACTCAGCGATGGGGGATGGTTAGAAGCAGATCCATGCTGAAATACTCATTGGCCTGCCTGAAATTCGAATCAACAACGGGCGTTCTGATTGGCTGATTCCAGCGCTCGGTCTGCCTAAAGCGTTCTCCGTTGAACGGGTTTATTGTTCCTCCGAGTCAAGGGGCGAAATACATTTACACAGACCTCCCCGAACCTCATTCAAAGTAATACTTCGCTGAAATGGTATGTAATCCATCAGTACTGGATCGTGAGTATGTTTTATATAACTGTAAACGCCTCTTCGTTTGTTTCAGTGCGTGTTTGTCGTCTTTCTCGAGATTCTGCGCTAGCTTCGTGCTAACGCTGCTTAGATTTAGCGCTGCTAGCTCGTGCCGCTAACATCCTTTTTGTAGTTGATTACTTATTTAATCTCGACGTATGTCGTCCTAATTTTAAGCGATTAGGCACCTATCGTATTTATTTGAAGGGTTTTGTTGGTGTACGTCGCAGTTGTTGTGAGATTCTTCGAGCAGGAAAGCTAAGCTAAGCTCTGCATCAGCGGCAGTGTAGCGGATCCGCTCAGATCAACTTCAGTCACTGCAAACACCCCCTCACGAGAACTGTGTGTGTGTGTGTGTGTGTGTGTGTGTGTGTGTGTGTGTGTGTGTAGTTTGTGCAGGTTAATCTCAGAAATTTACTAAATTAAACTATGTAATTTAACCCTTTAACTGTCACCCCACATTTTTTTAAAATAGGCATTAAAGTGCACTATCCAAACTTAAATTGTTGTATTTTATGAACACTTTGGAATATAGACCTAAGGTTGGTCTCTTTTTAAAGAAGAAAATTAGCAGATTTTGGCAAAAGTGGATTTTTTTTTATTTTTTTTTTTTTCAAAAAGTAATAGAAGTTTGAATGTACTGTAAATAAAATGCGCTATTTTATTATAAATATTTTACATAACAGGTTTTACTCTAAAATTGGTATAAAATTAAAGCCTTGTGTCTAAACAAGTTATGTTCCAAATTTGAAGTTGATTTGAAAAAAATTGAGGTTCCTGTGAGATTGTATTTAGGGCGTCATACCACAAACAGCCACCGGGAGCCATCAAAACTCCTTTGAATTTTGTTTAATGAATTTTTCACTAGATTTGTCAACTTTACTTCAAAACCACCAAATATGGAATCCTGAGACTGACCTTTCCAATGATATCTTTGTTGCCAAGATTATAAAAAGTTTTGATTCTAAAAGACCGTAATGCATTTTGTAATATGACACTTGACACCGCCCACTAAGGGGGAGGAGACCGCCATAAGTTTTTAAAGTACCATTTCCATGGTAACGCAATGTCCAATTTCAAAATGGTTTTCACAGGATGAATCTTGGGCTTCTAAGCTTTCAAATGATATATAATTTATGATGATTACTAAAAGATTTTATAGAGAAAAAAGGACAACAAAAAAAAAGAGTGCCAAGCGTCCCACAGGTGGGACGGTGACAGTTAAGAGTGCCAAGCGTCCGTTGCATGTGTTCTATGAGTAGGGGTAATATGTAATATTTAACTTGTATATGGTTATATTGTAACTATATCTATATATATATATATATATATATATATATATTATATATATATATATATATATATATATATATATATATATATATATATATATATATATATATATGAGAAAAATGTTACATGTATTCTACAAATAGTTATACATTTGTGCATTTTACATAACTGTGCAATTTGTCTATTAAAATTTTTGCATATGGGGAAATTGTTGCATATTCTACATTAATTAGTTTTTGCAGTTGAAAATTTGATTTATGTAATATTTAATCTTTATATTATTGATGCATATTTTTATACACTTTAGAAATTTAAAGATTGCATTTTTATCTAAAATGCAAAAAAATTGTCTGTGTATGATATCACTGTGTTTGTTAATTAGTTGCTCTGAGATGCTTGGGTGTGTTTGTGTGCACTGGATCAGAGTCTGTGTGTGTTTTGTAGGCAGGAGGAAAGGCAGGTAAAGACAGCGGCAAGGCCAAGGCAAAAGCAGTGTCTCGCTCACAAAGGGCCGGACTTCAGGTGAGCGTCTGTTTTCAAGATTTGTTTATCCTTCAGTCAGATATTTCTTAGGTTGCAAAGTCTAGTAAACGCTGTCAGGTGCTGCTTTCTAAGAGAATGTGTATCTGAATCTGTAGTTCCCGGTGGGTCGTATCCACAGGCACTTGAAGACCCGCACTACAAGCCATGGTCGTGTGGGAGCAACAGCAGCCGTCTACAGTGCAGCCATCCTTGAATATCTGACAGCTGAAGTAAGAGTGGTTCGGGCTATTTTCGTTTGTCAGTTAGAGCGGACTTCATCCGTGTAGCCTTCATTTCTCACATTATATCCGTTTATTCACTATAGTTTAGAAAATGGTAAATATAAGAATTAAACTCATTAATCTTGATAATGTCATAACTTTGATAGGTATGTAATGGATTACAATCCACCAAAAATTATTCAGTGGTTCAATTTAAGTACAGATAACAGATTTATCTCAACCGATTACCAAGCAATGCTTAATTTTGTTCTGTGTGTAAGAGACACTTCAGCAAAATATGCTTGGATGAACTTTTTGGTCCCAAATTTTACTGAGTGCACTGTATGAAGAATGTTTGGGTGTGTCAGTTCACTTTATTTTGCTATCTTCACATGCAGCACAAAAGCAGTCATCAGTAGCACAGGTATATTTGTAGCAATAGACAACAATACATTGTATGGGTCACAATTATACATTTTTCTTTTATGCGTAAAATCATTAGGATATTAAGTAAAGATCATGTTCCATGAAGATATTTTTTACATTTCCTACCGTAAATAAATCAAAACTTAATTTTTGATTAGTAATATGCATTGCTAAGAACTTCATTTGAACAACTTTTTTTAGATGGTTTTCTTAATATTTAGATTTTTTTTTTTTTTGCACCCTCAGATTCCAGATTTTCAAATATTGTCCTCCGTACAAACCACACATCAATGGAGAGATTATTGATGTATGGTTTTGTGGTGCATGGTCAAAGATTAACTATAGTGTCCTGCAACCACTACTTAAAAAAAATAAATAAATAAAAAAATAATAATAAAAATAATAATAATAATAATAATAATAAAAGAGAATTTATATCTGCTGTCTGATTAATTTCTGCTTTGTGTGTAGGTTTTGGAGTTGGCAGGAAACGCTTCAAAAGATCTGAAGGTGAAGCGTATTACTCCTCGCCATCTACAGCTGGCCATTCGTGGAGACGAGGAGTTGGACTCCCTCATCAAGGCCACCATCGCTGGTGGAGGTATGTTGGAGTTATGTTTCTTTGTGCTCATTTCAAATGCACTGCGTGTTGACGGATGAGGATGTTAAGCACTTGTATGTTTGCTGACTTCTTGCAGGTGTGATTCCTCACATCCACAAGTCCCTGATTGGTAAGAAGGGCCAGCAGAAGACTGCGTAATTCCTGTTGGGGTCGCTATGCCGACATGGACTCAAGGACTTGTGTTTGGGATGTGGTAAGATGGGCTTGTTCATTCATGCGTTATTTTTGTTTTCTTTCTTTTTAAGTTTTTTTTGTTGTTATTATTGTTAGTTATAGATAAGTGATTTTTTTTTGTTTTGTTTTGTTTTTATGTTGTATAGACTAGAATGGAATGGTAAGTAACGCCCCCTTCAACCCAAATGTCAGGTGTTTTAGAGCGAGACGAACGGGACGTGTCTGATCCGTCCTGCTGTGACTAAGGAATTGTTTGAATTGGCCAGAGCTGTGAAGCTGTTTTATACTGAAAAGTGGAAATAAAAACATTTTATATGAAACAAATAATGTTGTTAGTTCTTATCTTCCTTTGTCTGCCTCTCTTTCATGTTTCAGTGTGTGTGTGGGTCAACATGTCAACCAGAGCTGCGTTTCCCAAAAGCATTGTAACCCGTTGAGATGATCAGTTTAGGCTTACGATGCTTTTGGAAACGCAGCCCAGGACTGTGTTTGTGCAGTCAGTGCGATCTGCATTGAGTTAAACGTATTTAAAGTAATTATTTTTGATTTATGGTGTGTGTATTTAAATAAAATAATCATTTTGTGACGAGTACTTTTATTGTGGAAAAAGTACACTTTAGCATACATCTTAAATAGCAAGTATTTGTGTATATATTTCTCATGTGTTTAGGGCCTATCCTAATAATATACTTAAGTGTGTAACGAATGTTTCTAGACATTTGGTTTCATGTTATTTACAATTCAATATATAAAAAGTGCTATAGCTCAAAATTGTTAAATAGAAGTTAAATTTTAACAGTTCTATATTTAATTTCACAGTTCTGTGGTCCATGTAAAGTGCTCATTTAAAGCAATTAAGCACACATCTTTTTCCACAAATGTAATATTTTAAAATTCATGGTTCGTTCTGTTTATAATCGCATGTGGTGATGAGTAACAGATGCACAGCAGTACATGTTTTCTGTGTAGCAGAGATGTGGGTTACGCTTTATTTTAAGGTGTCCGTGTTACAGTGTAATTATACATTTAAGTACTGAGTAATATTAATTAACTACATGTACTTACTATATGGTTAGGGATACTTGCAAGTAATTATGCATGATTTATTGTTATAGAAAAAGAACATGAAAAATGTGTAACAAGGATACCGTAAAATAGTGTTACCAAGATGCTGGTGCTTTAATCATTTATACTCTGATAAATTCACACAGTTAAGGCTGTACTGTATGTGATTTTATTGATAAGTTTCATAATTCTATTCTAAAAAGGCTTTTAAGAAGATGCGGTTTGGGCCATTATAAGACCGACCTTTTCTCTTTTATTTATATAATTTTTTTTTTTTTCATATACTTTTTTTCTGGGTAATAAAATGTCTTTACAAAGTGTGGACCTCGGGTGGCGCTAAAGACCTCACATTCGAGTCAGATTGACTGGAGATTTTGAGAAGCCTATGCTGTTTCCGTGTGAAAAACACATATTTCACGTAAACTGTGCTTAAGCATAACAAAAGACATTTGGATGAAAGCCATTAGTGTGTACAATTCACAGGCTTATATGATGCCAATCAGATAAGTTTGAATATACAGTGCTGTTCTTGTATGCACGAGTTGATTATGTTGTTTAAAGCATTTTTTGAAATACATTTAACAGTAAATCCTCCAAATGAATGTAGCATCACAAACATATAAACATTTATACAGATGCAAAAGTTTGGTTTTAAATGTCCTAGACAGCTGCAGCAAGGTGTATATTGTGCAGGTTCGTAGCCAGCCTATTGAAAGGGGGGGTTCTTTTTTTCAAAAAGTGGACCTTTTTGCAGTTTTTCTCCACCTTTTGTATTTAATTATGAGGTTCAAATACTTCATTTTGGTGACCTTTTATGCACTAATTTGTGCTGGATTAGCTTATCTGCTGGTATCTTAACGAGCACGCTTTTTGATGCACCTAAAATATTTACTGCATTGTTGCCAAATTGCTTCCTCATGTAACACCTTTGTCAGTCCATACACTGTTCATAAGTTTAAAGACCACACTAACAACAGAATAGATTTAATTAACTTTACTGAAATATTAATAATAATTTTTTCCTTTCGCCCCATACTCACTATTTGGTTGTACCGCCTGACATAAAAACAGTCAAAAGACCTTTTTTTGAAGCTTTGTCAATGACTAAACACTCCAATTTCATTCATTAGATGTATGTACATCCAACTTCAGATAGATTGGTGTAAAAAAATCTGAACATTTTAGTAACTAAGCAGAATTGTATTAGGTTTAGTAACAACATGTTTAATTGTTATATTGTTTACATGGTACAATTTCTGGTTAGCCACGTTTTTTGTGCTTGACAAATTTTATGATTTCAGTTCAGTGCTTGTGATTTGATTCAATATTGACTCATTTGGATAAATATTAGGTAGGCTACACAAGATATAGGCATTCATTTTTCTCAAGACAAGTAATTTTTAGGTTACATATAACTCAAATGAAATATATTGCGTTTTATTATTATAACAACAACTGTATTTAATGATATACGTTAAAATATAATAAATATGTAATATAGTAGGCCTACAGATAATTAGCTAAATATTCTCTATAGCTCTTTTTTTCTAGCCAACTAACGTGCTACATATATGGTAATTAAATGGCTTTCCTGAGGTAAATGTTATGTGACATAATTGTTCTCCAGCAGTTTTATTGACCTCTTTGCGCATTGAAAAAAACTGATTGATCGATTTGAGGAGGAATATACATTTCGGTAAGTAATGTATCTTTCAATATTGTTCATTCGTGTTTATTTACTATTAGCTAGAAATGATCAGTTCACGTGCCACTATAGGGATCTGTCACGTCACATTTACAAGCGCCAAAACTTATTGCTTGAATTTTGTAATAAAATTGACAGAATCTGAGAGCTGAGATTATTTTTAAGTATCCTGCTCTGTCTTGTCTGTCGGTCTCCGTGTCCTCTTTGCTTTGCGATTTTACTGTGCGTGAGAAAATGGATGTGTGGTGTAAGAGCGTGTGGAAAGTGTCAATTGCGTGTGTCTCACGGTGAATGCGCAGAGTTGGCAAGCATCTTAAATCAATTAATCATTCCAGATAATTTACCTCAAGCGGTCTGCTTTGAAGTTCTCAGAGGAATAAGACGCGCACGGAAGGAGAAGCATTTCCATTGGCTCCAGTCTGCCGGTATTGGCCAATCAAAAAAGTCGATATTGCACAGCCAATATCACTGAATTTTGTGTGCATGCGTGCATGAGTGTGTGTGTCCATGCTATGGGGTGTGATTTATGCATTTATATGGGGTGTGATTTATGCATTTACTTTGCTAACTGCGTGCGTGTGAGTGAGTGAGTGAGTGAGTGAGTGAGTGTGCGTGCGTGCGTGCGTGCGTGCGTTAGTGTGTGTGTGTGTGTGTGTTTGTGTGTGTGTGTGTGCGCGCGTGCAATGCAGAAGCCTATATATAGCAGAGAGATGGAGGAGAGCGATGGAGGGAGGGGGCTGAGGACAAGATACAATAATATCGTTGGAAAAGTTGGCAGTCCCACAAATATAATTCAGTTCTGCAGGTTTTTAGTGCTTCTGTGAAGTTCTATTTTAAGCTAGCAGTCTTCGCACTCCTAAACAGCATCACCATACAGTGATGGAGATATTTTGTTTTAATGCATAATGTGTTTTAAATAGGTGATTAAATCATAAATCACAAAATTAAAGAATCGATTTTAAAAAGTATGCATATAATTAATAATACATTTTCATGTTCCCTTGTGTTTAAAGCTGAGTTTCTTGCATTATTTCAGCTGCAGCATGACTTCAGCAATGAACAAATATCATTGTATTATTATTCAAATGTGTAATCATAGCCATTAATGTTCACTGAGATTATTTCTGGCACATAATTATTGCTGAAATTAAGCTGCTGACAGTATATCCTTTATTTACAGTACTGTACAAAATGTTGGGGTCAGTAAGATTTTTTAATGTGTTTCTAAGGTGTCTCTTTTGATCACCAATACTGAATGTATTTGATCAAAAACAAAGGTGAAATATTATTACAATTTGAAATAACTGTTTTCTATGAGAATGTATTTTAAAATATAATTTATTCCTGTCACGTCAAAGCTGCATTTTCAGCTCATAAGATTCTTCAGAAAGTATTTTAATATGCTGATTTGCTGCTCAAGAAATCTGACTTCATATCTTATTACGGTTGAAAACAGTTATGCTTTTTAAAATGTTTTATGGAAACAATGTTTTCCATAACCATACATCAATGGAAAGATTATTTATTTTATTTATTATTTATTAAGACCATGCTTCATTTGTGGTTACCATGGTTCAAGTATATGGGAACAGTTTATAGTTTGATTTAACTGACTAAAAAAACAACAAAATCTATCTCTACTTTGAAGACAACTGAGCTGCTACTTAAAAATAGTAATAGCATTGCTGTTTGTTAGAGACAAAGAGGCAGGGTTTGGTTGATAAATGGCTTTATTTGGCTTTAGGGGAACATCACTGTATCAGTGTATGAGCATCTCTGAAACAGTGCTGTGTTGGTTAGAAGATGTGGAGTTTTTTTGTCAGTTTAGATTCATAATTAAGGCATTTACGTACATTTTTACACACATCAAGCAAATCTATCCCACCCTATCAATACGGTCAAGCTCCGAGTGAATCAGGCCATGCAAATTAAACCTCCTCTTGATTGATTCATTTTGTGAATCTGTACTGTTTAATCACATTTGTTGGAAATCTTGCTCTTCCGTCAAGTTTCCTACTCTTTTAAATAATTTGCTGCAAAAATGAGACCAAATCCTGCAATAATCCCACTTTTACATCACTTTCACTTCACACATTTCCTCCAGACTTTAAGAAAACAGTTCTTCTAATTTTCTGTCAGGACTTTATCACTTTAGAGACGTTTCCTTTAACCCTAAAACATAGTACAGTGTGACGTGTATTTAAAAAACAACAACAACAACAACTGTAAAAGCAGTGAAAAATCTAAATGAAAAATTCCTTCATTAATGTGAAGAAATGTGATTGAAAACAAGCCACCCATACATCACAAAAATACATAAATAGAAAATATTTTGTGTCAGATATGAAATGAATATGACACAATATTCAGTTAGTTTCATTAACCCCAAAATTAAAAAAAAAATAAAATAAATAAATTTGCATTTTTTCATTAAAATTAAACACCTCCTGATTCAAACTATTATAAAATGATACAAATGGCGCTTTATTTAAATTTATTTTACTGCAAATTATTACATTTTTTATAATACAAATGCAGTAAATGTTATTAATTATTCTGATTTTTATTTATTTATTTATTTTTTTACTGTAATACAATAAAAATGATGAGAATATTAAGAAAAGTAATGAGAAATAAGACAAGCAGAATGGCCAGATGCATTAAGCTAATAAGAATTGGGTGTGCGAGCAACAAATCTTAATGGCCCTAAAAGTAATCTTCATTTTATTTATCCAAAAATAAAAAATAAATAATTAGATGTCTTTTGATTTCAGCAGTGGTCTGGACATATGTCTTGTGATTCACGCTTTTGCGAGCAGAATCACAAAAGGGATGGCTAAACGCAGGAAACCATGCCATGGATTAGAAAGAGAGAAGAAGAGAAATACATCAAGAAGACTGACCTCGGAAGGAGAGATCTGCTCTGTCAAGAATGAATCGATTAAGAGGACGTCGTATTTGAAGACAGGAAGGAATAGAGGGATATTTAGCAGCAATCGTCTCTAAAGCGTCAGAATCTAAATTGCTGAAGGGTTTTCCCACACTACAGATGCACAATGTGCTCTTCTTTCTCAAATCGAAATGCTGAAATCCATAAATGTTGAATTTTTCATCTCATCAAGCTCGTTTAACTCCATGCCGCCGCGTGTGCCATGCTTTGACCGGTGCATGGAAGGACAGATGTGTACATTAATGTTCAAAAATGTTGCGAACGCAATGAAATGTGCTTGTACAATTTCATTCATGTGGGTATAGATGCCCTAAAATCGTTGGAAAATTAGGAGACGTGACGTCTCCCTGTGCTTGGCTTGTGACGTACATTCAGGACTCAAGTGAAGCTATATAATGGATATGCTTTTGCTCTATGAATAATTACCTCTTCCAAGTCCAAACTCATTTATTTTTAAAATCAAATAGCACCGAGAGGTTGGAACCTGCAAACTTGGTCCGTTTTGCATTTTGAATTCTGATATCTGGGTGATGTTGGAACGTGAAAACTTGGTGTGTTTTGGGTATTTTTAGTGTGATTTTGTATTGTGTCTTGACGTGAATATTTTACATTTTGCCATCATCTACGCTCTGCAGTGTCCTTCTGGACCCATATTATTGTCTTTCCTCAAGGACTACACTCTTAAAAATAAAGGTGCTTAAACGGTTCTTCACAGTGATGCCACAGAAGAACCATTTTTGGTTCCAAAAAGAACCATTCAGTCACCATTCTAACCTTTTTATAATCTGAAGAACCTTCTTTCGCCACAAAGAACCTTTTGTGAAACAGAAAGGTTCTTCAGATGTTCTTTATGGAACCATTTAGACAGAAAGGTTCTTCTATAGGATCGTGAAGAGTCCAGCTTAAGCTAAAAGCTTAGTTTTTTTCATGAAAAAGAAGTGCATGGTGATTTATACTGTAAAACTGCTTTAAATAATAACAAAAGAAAACTTAAAGGAATAGTTCACCCCAAAATGGAAATCACCCTCCGATGACCTGGACTTGAAGCGACAGAAAGCTCTCAGGATTTTTGGGGAATATCTTAAAGGGGTCATATGTTTTCTTTTGTCTTTGGAGTGTTACAAGCTGTTTGTGCATATATAAGATCCACAAAGTCACAAAGATTAAAATCTCAAACCCAAAGAGATATTCTTTCTTAAAGTTAATAATCATCATTAAAACACGCCCCCACATGTCTATGTCACTGTGTCGGAAGATTTGCATAACGCCGCCCAAATGTTAACACAAAGAAAGAAGGCGTAGCTTTTATTCTCGCTGTAGTGTTGTTGTTGTGGAGACGCTGTGTGTTTCCAAATATGGTAAGGGGCGTAACATTTCTGTCACTCGCTTGAGGTATTCGGCCAATCACAGCGTGCCAGATAGCTGACCAATCAGAGCACACCATGCTTTTCAGAACGACGAGCTTTGTAAGAATCGATGCGTTTAAGAAAGACAGGGCAACAATAATGTATGGTATATAGAAAATAATGTGCTTTTTGAACAATGCATTACACTAATTACACAAATAATGTTCTTTTTAGCAATGTCATATGACCCCTTTAATTTGTGTTTTCAAAGAAGAAATAAGTCTAAAGGGTTTGGAACGACATGAGAGTGAGTAAATGATGACAGAATGAACTATCTCTTTAAGATTTGAGCAAACAGAAGATAAAAATGATGTACCCTCACACAACTTCAAAAGACTTGGAATACGGCGCGTGGACGAGGTTTACTCAGCATCTACTTTCGCTGCATGAAAACACTCTTTACTGAAAGAAAGTAAATGATGACAAAATATCTGTCTGAACTACTTCAAACGCTCTCTTCATTTCTTGAGTGCTGTACAGAAAACTCGCCAGCCTTTCATTCCCGGCTCGTAGCTTTCCCGCAGAGATCCAGATGAAATCAGCCGCACCCGGTGAAACGAGGCGAGGATGAGAGGATGGTTGATGTGAATGTTGATGTGAATTTGTCGGAGGCTCCAGACGGACGCAGCTTTACTTGCTCTTCTCGCTCTTGTTATTGTCCCCCTTTTCACTCTTGCTTTCTGCCTTACTGCTATCGCTCTTCTTCTCCTTTTCTTTCTCTTTCTCCTTCTCATTCTCTTTCTGTTCCTTTGGGCTCTTCTTTTCTTCCTTTTCCTTCTTCTCATCTACTTTTTCTTTTTCCTTCTCATCCTCCTGTTCTTCCTCCTCCTCTTCCTCCTCACCTCCTTCTTCCTGTTCTTCTCCTTCCTCTGCCTCCTCTTCTCCTTCTTCTTCTTCCTTCTCCTCCTCCTCCTCTTCTTGTTCTTCCTCTTCCTCTGTCTCGGGTTTGGCTCCGCCCTTCCTCAGAGCATAAGTGCGGCTCGGTATGTAAGAGTAGGCGGAGTGTAGCAAAGCTCCGCCCACAGAGCTCAGACGGCATTCCTCACCTTCCAGCAGCTTCCTGTTGGGAACGACAATATATTTTTGGATGCAATTAATCGTTTTACAGCACTAGTATACATACAGTACTGTGCAAAAGTCTTAGGCACATTAGTATTTTCACCCCAAAAAAGGGTTTAAGTCAGTTATTATCTTTTGCTGTAGTGTGTCAGTAGAAAATATCAGTTTACATTTCTAAACATTCATTTTGCCATTAATTTTAATTATAATCTAGTGAGATTTTTGAATGCACAAGCAGTGTGTCAACAGCCTTGTGATTACAGGAAGAAACAGATGAAACTGAGACACACTAAATCCACAAGAACTGTAGCAACGTCTTCAAGACATTTTAAGAAACCTGCCTCCAAAGCTACAGTACTGTGAGAAGTTTTAGGCACTATGCTGTAAAGTAAGGATGCTTTCAAAAATATTGTCATAAATGGATTTTATTTATCAATTAACTTCTATAAACTAAATCAAATCAAAACGTAAATATTTTCAAAATATATTCTGTATGAGTGTGTATTTATATATGCATAATATATATAAACAGTACACACATATATCATGTAAACAAAAACTTTTATTTTGGTTGTGATTAATCGTCTGATCGCACACGCTTGTTCGCGGCTGTGAAAAACGCAGAAAATCGAACCCAATTCTAATTTTCTTATGACGAAAAAAAGTTTCGGAGTCAGTATATAAAAGTGATTGACACAATGTGAGGTCGTATTTATTTTTCCACTTCCGAAAATTGTTGGACTCAGTGTGCAATGGCCTAGAATTAGACAGAATTGATAGTTTTAATGTGACGTCACACTCTTATAGGAACATCATCTGAAGGGCAAAACGAGGCTTTGCTCCACTGACTGCCTGTTATTTTTATGCGGTTTGCAATAAATAGTGGTGTAGTAAAACGTTGATATTAAAAGGCGAAATTCAGTACACATCTTGTTGATGATGCAAGCAGACAAACCCAGAATATGAATACAACACATAAAGCTTCACATTAAATGGTTTCCCATAGAAAACCATTGTAAGCAAAACACAATTTTGATTGTGTTATGAAAAGACTCAAAGCTATGAATGTCAGCAGTTCTGAGTCTGACCGGTAGGCTGCGATCTCAATGTCTAGCGCCATCTTGACATTCAGCAGGTCCTGGTATTCGCGCAGGTGGCGGGACATCTCACCTTTTGTGCTCCTCAGAGCAGATTCCAGCTGCTGAATATTGTCCTGCCACACAAACGAGACAACAAGACTTTTTGAGAGAATTCTTATGTATTTATTTTGAAAATGTCTTTTTGTACAGTGCGGTCCCAACACTGACAAACAGTTTTATTTCAACCTGAAATTCACTGATAAGCAAATTTTGTGACATTAGTCATGTGACTCTTTTGTACAGATCCTTCTCAAACCATGCAGGATCACACAATCATCAGGCTATATTTATAAACTGATATATATATTTTTTTAAATTGTAACTTTTTTCTTTATAAAATATTGATGTTCTTCCCAGGTTTACTTTCGGTAACTGAATCAAGAACTAAAACCATAAAAACATTTTGATTACCTGAAATGAAATAAACATTGACTGAGATAAAATAAAACTTTTAATCTGATTTCGGTTAGTTGCCAAGGCAACATTTATAATTTTAATAATAAATTAATAATAATAATAAAAAAAACTGTATAGTTATATAAAACTTTTAACATTACAAAAAACAACAAAAAGACTAAAACTATAAAAATTAAAATGAAACAGAAAATATATAAATAAAAAATCTAATTCAAAATATAACCTGAACTATAATAATATATCGATAATACTTAAATAGCTGCTTTGGATAAAAATGTCTGCTAAATTAGTGAAGTTAAATTAAACTTATTACATTCTTAGAATTTAGAATAGGTTTTTAAATTAATTTTGGAAAAATGCAAAACAGGATTTCTGAAGGATGATTTGACACTTAAGATTTGATTAGTGAAATAAATAAAAAAATTAAATATATCAAAATAGAAAAAAAAATCTTATGTTCATAATATAATTTATAATAGGCTTTTTTTCAAATTACATTACAAAAACGGAAAATAGGAGCAGTTTTACTGGTGGCCCCAACCCGATCTCATGAATGTGCATTTCAATGGCACGATTTTCTGTTTCTATTTTGTATATTATTTATATGCAGAAATTGACTTTGGCACGCATATGATGCGCAATTGGTTGGTTTAGGGGTGTTGGGTAAGTGCCTATTATATGTAGGCCTACAACTGTCTATTATATGCACGCAAAAACTGCATATTATATGCACGCAAAAAAAAAACTGGTGTATTATATGCACGCCAACACAATGCGTATTATATGCACGCAAAAACTAAGCATTATATGCATGCAAAAAAAGCATATTATATGCACGCCAACACAGTGTGTATTATATGCACGCAAAAAAATGTGTATTATATAAACGCAAAAACTGTGTATTATATGCACGCCAACACAATGCGTATTATATGCACGCAAAAACTAAGCATTATATGCATGCAAAAAAAGCATATTATATGCACGCCAACACAGTGTGTATTATATGCACGCAAAAAAATGTGTATTATATAAACGCAAAAAACTGTGTATTATATGCACGCCAACACAATACGTATCATATGCACGCAAATCCGGCATATTATATGCATTCCAAACACGTGGTATCGTATGCACGCCAAAGTTTCTGCATATAAATATCCCGCAAAATCATTAAGATACATTTCAATAAGACCGGACTCAATGTGAAAGTGAAGCGCTCTCACCTGCAGCTCGCCGATGTCGTTGTTGTGGCAGTCCTCCATCTCTGCCAGCTGTCTTTCTAAAGACTCGTTATGGGCTTTCAGGGCCTCGAGCTCCAGGGTGCGGGCCTGCAGCTGTCGGCGGTACTCACTCAGCTCGTCCTTGGTCTGCTTCAGAGCATCGTTGTTGCGCGCCGCCACCTCCGTCACAGAGGTGAACTTGGAGCGGTACCATTCCTCCGCCTGCTGCTGGTTCTGAGCGGAGAGAGACTCATACTGGACACGAATGTCCTTCAGGGCGACAGCGAGGTCAGGCTTACTGACGTCCATCTCAACAGACACCTGAGCCTGAAGAACAGTCAGCTGTTATTCAATATAATACAAATAACTTTAATAGCAAAAGACAATAGAAAAAAAAATGTATATGATCTTTACTTAATAAATATGTATAATTTTGACTCATACAATGTATTGTTGTCTTTTACTACAAATATACCTGTGCTACTTATGACTGCTTTTGTGCTGCAGGGACACATATATAACCTAATATGAAAAAAAAATAAAAATAAATAAGAATTGCACCACTGTTCAAAAGACTGCAGTTAATAAGATTTAAAAAACAAAAACAATAAAAAACACTTTTATTTGGAAAGGATGACAATAAATTGATCAACATTGTCATGTAAAATATTGATAAAAAAATCCTGAACCACAGTTTCCAACAAAATAAATAAGCAGCACAACTGTTATGCTGTATAACACTGATAATGATCAGAAATGCAAACCAGCATATAAGAATGATTTCGTAAGGATCCGGGTGATGCTGAAACACTGTCGCAATACACTTCTTTTAAACAGCAATAAATACATATTTTTTCAAATATTACTGGTTTTACTGTATTTATGGTCAACCTAACACAGTCTTGGGAGAGTATGACAACCAAACTTTTGAACAGTTTTCAATTAATAACTGTAAACAGTCTTTTAGGTCCTGGGGTAAAACTGACTATTGATCTGGTGAGGACACTGCAGTTTAGTGCTGCCCATTATTGGATTTCTAATGAATAATTAATCCCTGAAACACTTCATCGACATATGAGCTGAAAAGGGAAAGTAAATGACAGCTGTATCATATATATAATATACTTTTGCATATAATTAGTTGTGGCATCAATATGAGACATTCCCTAATAAATGTTTGCTCAAATTTGTGATGGTTATTTGGTATACGGGATAAATAACGTTTTGAGTGAATGTAATCAATAACTATTCCATGGGAAGTGAAGTTGTACGGCAGTGAAAAGCATGGTGGCATTAATCGTCTTTTGAGTGTAACGTTGATAATGAAGTTCTGAGCCCCTTAGGGACTGTGGGATGAACAACACTCGGGGTTTTTAACACACCAGGAAAGATGAAGCTGCCTAAATCTGGACACACCAGCAAGTCATCAGCCTCCTTCATCAACACGCAGACACAGCCGTCTCATGCATGAAGATGCTGGTTTATTTTCAGATGGAAACATTGAAGAAAATCCTTTTATCCCGGATGCTTTTTTAATGAAACTGGAAAATGTTATCTTCTGTAGTGCAGATGTAGAGGTGAGTGTGAAAGTGATGCAGTCCCTCTCCAGGATGCTGACTCTCCGCAGCACACACCTCTATCCTGCGCTACTGCATCCATCATCATCCATCATCATACTCTGCACACCGCTGTGAACTTCTCATCAATAACAACCCTTCAAGACATTTTCACGCCTCAGCATTAATCCTTGTTCTTGGACCCATTAAATCTTACTTTCGGAGTTGTGAGAGAGATTGAATGCGTGTTCTGACGGAGGCTGTGGTGCATTGCAGGCTCTGGTTCTGAACCGTCTGCGCTGTGCAGTGCTGTCAGATCCTGCAGGCACAACGCTGCCCTCACTGACACTGCCACATTCTTGCCCAACGCTGAGTTTTATTATAAACACAGTATTTCACTGCATTTCTGAATTATGTGCTTTTCCCACAAGTTTCTATCATGCAGTGAAAACCTTTAAACCTGATATGACCTTTAAAATCTGATGTAAACATGACATTCACTCATATTGAATATATAAATATCATTTAATACCATTACAATTATAATTGAAATATTTAAAATTAAAAATTATGTTTTAAAATTGTGAGGACCCTTTTGTTTCAAAAAAATTTTAAAAGTTTTAGTAGTCCCGTTTCCAAACCCTCCAAAGCCTATAAAAATTTTTTCTTAATGTTTAAATTTACTAAATTTTATTTCCCTAAAAATTAAAAATGTTTTGTAGTGATGCCCTTTTCAAAAAAAATTTCACCTTTAAGAAGCAAAATTTTTAATGTGTTGCGCGCCGCTGCCTCCGTCACAGTGGTGAACTTGGAGTGGTACCATTCCTCTGCCTGCTGCTGGTTCCGGGCAGAGAGAGACTCGTACTGGGCACGAATGTCCTTCAGGGCCACAGCAAGGTCAGGCTTGCTGACGTCCATCTCAACAGACACCTGAGCATGAAAAACAGTCAACAAACTAATTGTTAAAATATGTCATATAATGTTAGATTTAAATCTAATGCTAATAATCTAATAACACTAATATACAGGCTTATCTTAAAAAATATTGATAGGTGGTTGACAGCCAAAATAGGATTTACACTACCATTCAAAAATTTGAGATCAGTAAGATTTTTTCAATATTTAATTTATACTTTACTTAATACTTTTGCAAAGGATGAATTAAATCAATCAAAAGTGACATTTATAATGTTTCAAATAAATACTGTTCTTAAAAGAATACTTGAAAATGTATCACAGTTTCCACAAAAATATTAAGCCGCACAACTGTCAACAACAACATTGATAATAATAAGAAATATTTCTGAGCAGCAAATCAACATATTCTAATGATTTCTGAAGGATCATGTGTCACTGAAGACTGGAGTAATGATCCTGAAAATTCAGCTTCATCACATGAATAAATTACATTTTACAATATATTCAAATAGAAAACTCCCATACTTTTCTATGGTGGTGAATGCCATAAATAGTCTTTAGTTTGTAAAATTGACTAGTATTGATCTGATGAGGAAAGTTTAGTTGTTTATCCATTATTGATTTCAAATGAATAATTAATTCCCTTAACAACTCATTTACATTTGAGCTAAAGGGAAAGTAAATTACAGCTATACATATAGTTACTTTTGCATATAAAAATGAGACATCCTGTACATCTATAGAAAGTTGCTTAAATGTGTCAGCGATCATTTGAATATACTGATAAATAAACAGCTCCCCAGTGAATGTAATCAATAAACCAATGTCCATCAGGTAGTGAAGTTGCATTGGCAGTGAAAAAGCAGTAGAGCTGATATATGCTGTGCTGATGTTGGCCATGGCACGTTTAATCAGTCTTTGAGTGTAATGTGTGGTAATGAAGTTTTGAGCCCTTGGGGCTGCGGGTTGGAGTGCTGACTCAGGGGTTTTAATGCACAATGAAAGATGAAGCTGCCTGAACACTTTCACTGGATGCAACAGCAATTCATCAACCACACGCAGAGAACAGCAATCCATGCATGATGAGCATCAGCTTACATCAGTTACATTCTAATTCTTTATTTTCAGATAAAACATGGAAGGGAAGTTTTTTTTTTTTTAAGATACTTTTAAATGAAACACAGCTGTTATCTTCTGTAGTGTAGAAATACTATCAGAAGTAGCTGAGGGAGTCTAAAGTGAAGCAGTCCCTCTCAAGGACGCTGCACTGCGGGGTCCTGCTGCACTCTGCAGCCACACCTAAAATCCTGCGCTACTGCATCATTATCTGCCATTGGCAAAAGGTAAGGAAGTTTAAACATCCCATCATCAACGACCTTCTTTTAACTCTTAATACATTTCTCCCTCTTTAAGTGCTTGTCCTTGTCTTGGTCTGATTAAATATGCTTTTCTAGATGTTAAAGTTGCATGAGAGAAGGGACTGGCATTATAAATGCACATTTTGATGGTGCAGTGCAGGGTCAGATTCTCAATGTCGGAACTGCAGTGCTGTAAATTCTCCCAAACACACACCGCCCTCAAAGACACTGCACAGTCATGATATGCATGCCCACACTATGAGTTATTAATAAACATAGTATTTCATTGCATTTCTAAATACAAGGTTTTTATATGCTTTTCATAATCATATCTTTTCAAATAAGTTTTTTTTTTCGTTGTTTGTAAAGTTGGTTGCTTGTTTATATATTTATTTCTGATATGACCTTTAAATGACTTTAATTGGTATAAACCAATGCAGTCAGGTTGATTCACTCACAGTAAATATAACAATATAATATGAATATTAATATAATAATTTAAATATAAAAATGATCATATTTAATATAATATTCATGTTTAAATAAAAGAACATTTCCTTTTCCTGACAAAACATTTTACAATATATATCATGTTAGCAATTACCAAACCATCTAAAACATGAAATATCTGTCTTAACCACAACTTGTTTGATTTAACAGGAAGTTAATAAAAATGCTATTCCCATAGATCTGCATCTTTATGCCACGGCATAAATCACACTATCATGAATGACACTGCAAAACTGTAATATGAGATATTAAAGACCATAATATATTCAAATATATTTCTATGCTTTTCTTAATTCCTATTAAATAAGATCTGTCTTACACAGCAAACAGAACTTTTGCAGATAGTATGTAAAGCATATTTGAGAATAATTGACAAAATATTTTTATGCTGCATATTACTACATCTAAAGCATATGCAAGATTTGGCTTTGTATGATTTTCATAATTTTATTTCTATGCTTCTTTTCTATGCTATCCTTTTTTTAATGTTTACTTTAAAATGTTTAGATTTTTCATACCTGGGCGGCCTGAAGCGACGACTGTAACTCCTGCAGCTCCTCCTCGTGCACTTTCCTGAGGAACGCGATCTCATCCAGCAGGGACTCGACTTTCTTCTCGAGCTCCAGGCGGGACAGGGTGGCGTCGTCCACGTCCTTGCGGTATCCCTTCAGGCTGTTCTCGGCCTCCTTCCGCAGTCGGGTCTCCTCGTCCAGCTTCTCCCTGACGCGCTCCAAAGCCTCGTTCATCTGCACGCAGTCCAGGTGCATCTGGCTCTTCTCGTGCGTCAGCTCCTCGACGCGCGCGCGCATCTCGCGGATCTCCTGCTCGTAGAGGTCGTGCAGGCGCGATGGCTCGTTGTGGCGCTGGCGCAGCAGCGCGACCTCCGCCTCCAGAACTTTGTTGTGTTGCTCGAGGTTGTGCACCTTCTCGATGAACGTCACGAAGCGGTCGTTCAGGCCCTGCAGCTGCTCCTTCTCGTTGGTGCGGATGATCTTCAGCTCGTTGGTGATGGCGGTGGTCTGCGTCAGGTCCACGGTGTCCGGCATGGACTGGAAGCCGCCGCCGCGGCTGGATGCGAGTTTGGTCCGGTAACTTGAGGAGGTAATCATGGGGGATGGAGAGCCGTAGGTGCGGTGCTGCTGCTGGGGTCCAGAGCGGTAACTCACCGTCACCCGGGACGGGCTGCTGCCCACGGGGACGCGCCGTGGCGCATCTCCAAAAATCTTCCT
The DNA here is from genome assembly GCF_018340385.1 of Cyprinus carpio. NCBI lineage: Eukaryota > Metazoa > Chordata > Actinopteri > Cypriniformes > Cyprinidae > Cyprinus > Cyprinus carpio. Next base: position 319,376 of record NC_056601.1, read on the forward strand.
GTATGAGCTGCTCGTGTACATGTCGCCGGAATAACTCATACTGAAATGGTCGAGATCACAGATCGAGTGAGTGGTGTGTGGATGTGGAAAGACAGAGAAAGAGAGAGAGAGAGTGCCGGTCGGGATGGCACACCGGTGTCTTTTATAGGCTGAGACCGCGAGCATCATCTGACGCAGGGGCGGTGGTAGAGGGGGAAACCTGCAACCCTGAGCAAAAAGACAGAGTCCCAGGAGAGAGTTCAGTCATTCACTGTCTTTGCTTTCGTGGCCACTCATGCTTTTTCATGCGCTGGAGATGTAGATTGTCATCGTGCAGAGAATAAAAGTGAGGATAAATAAAGGACAAAAGAAGTACAAATGAAAAGCTACATTTGAGGGACCAAAATGGGGCCTAAAAGTGCCTGAGCTAAAGGCTGTAGGTGCTGGTTCATAAATTATTTTTGAGGAACCTCCCCACAATAGGGAATATGAAGCATCCATTTCCAGAAGATTCTGGGGACCAAAATATTCCCCTTCGTAAAAAAAAAAAAGCATCGCACGCATCTTTTGCAGTGTATCTATTATTGATCATAAAAAAGGTTCTTTATTGTATTCATTATCATAAATACAGAGATTGATAATCTCAGGATATAAAGACAATAAAGCTTATATAATGTGCCTCTTGATTCATTCATATTTTTATTTGAATGGAAAACGGATTCTAAATTTGGCAATGCAACAAAATTAAAAATTCTTGTTACGTAAGCAAAAACAAACAACACAAACACAACAACAAAAAACTAAACAAATATATTCCTTTAATATTTATCTAAAATATTCTTCCCTATTTACTAAGTTAAAGATGTCCCCTAAATACATAATCTATGTAAGCTCTGTTATTGTTATATAATAATTCTCCTCTCTACTCTCTACATATTTGATACAATTATATTGTCCTTAAGCCTATTTAGATTTTTTTTATTCTTATATATGTTTTGTCGTTAATATGTTTCTTTATATTGTATTTAAAAATTCTTCCTACCTCGTTAGACTTTCCATTATTACTCCATCTGTTATTCTTTCTACATCTGCTCCTATCTATTTACTCCCGTTAACTACTAAACAAACTCTAAAAGGAAAGAATTTTTCTTGTTTTTAGATAACATCTATTATTCCTTTAGTATAAAATAAATAGTTATTGTACTACTTTTTATTTAATTATATTATTTTTAATTATACTTTCTTGCTTCTAGCTATTATATGTTTTTTTTAATATGTGCAATGATTCAATATTAATCAAGAGAATTAATTATTTATTTTTTTGAAATTGCACTCGCTCAATTTTTTTACTACACATGCAAAATGAATACGTTGCTTCTCATGGATGTGTGCTTTGTTTAGAAATGTCTATACAATCACCCATTACGGTATTATTTTTCTACACTGCTTACCCTGTATGCTGACTTTAAATGAAAATAAACTACTTTTCATCACTTTTAAATGCATTAGGTCCAAAATTTAGCAGACTTTTGGGTATACCAATAGTTTAGACAAAAGTCACCTTGCATGTGTTTGTTTAAGTACATACATGTGCAAATGTATTTGGTATGTTTGCAGCATTAAATAATGTATTTCAAATGTTTATTCTTTTTTTTCACTAGCATATATAGTCATCAATATAGCATTAACCTCCAAAAAAGCATGTGCATTTTGCATTTAAACCTTTTTTTTTGTCCCCTCATACATTTTAATGTCACTAGAAGAAACTCAGGATTTTTTAGTGCTTTGCATGAAATCTGCACAAACCGTTTTTTTTTTTTATTAATTTCAAGATTGATCCGTTTGCGTCTCCTTCATGGACTTCAGTTCCAGAAGTAACGGGGTGCATGTTAATCTGATCATAACAACCATTGATGTTTTCTTTTATCAACCATGGTTCTACCAGTATTTTATTAAGGGTTTGTGCTTTAACAACACATTGCATGGACATTGGTTTTCATGTATTGACACCACTTGTTGTCTGGGAAAAGAAGACGCATGAAAATATTCTTCATTAGAAAGCCTCTATATAATTTTATTGTCATGCTGTGTATAAGTGTGCTCCTAATGTTAAATAATGAAAGAAATTTTTATTTTTCAATATGTCCGGCAATGCCTTTATTTCTTACATCCGTGTCAATACATACTAGTTTGCTCCAATTAATCATGCAGCAAGAAAGATTAAAGATTACTAACAGAAGCTTCAGCAAATTGTCATCCGTTCCTCACCTTCCTGTTGTTCTGAAGCTTAATGCATTTCTTTATTCTGTTTGAACACAAACAAATTGAAGTTAATAGAGTCCCAGTATCTCAGGTCATTAATGTTTGGAATAAATTGAAGGTGAGTAAATGATGACAATTTGTATTTTTGGGTGAACGATCCCTTTAATAAATTGCTAATAACAACTCTGGAAATTATATTGAATGAAAGCACAGAATAAATTAATGAACGGAGCTTTAAAAACTTAAAATAGAACCTGCTTTAGTAAAACTGAAGGTGTCTATATGATTGTTTTCCTAATTTGAGAATATTGTCACATGAACACTATTATTATATTATTTTTTGTTAATGACTTCTTTAAAGTTGCTTTGAACAATCTATATCATCTGTAATGTACAACCGTTTCATATTAATGTATCCCTGCAGAACAAGCAGTCACAGTATCATAGGTATTTTTTTTGTAGCAATAGACAACACTACATTGTAGGGATTTCATAATTATTGATTTCTCTTTATAACCAAAAATCATTAGATATTATAGTCAGATCATGTTCAATGCAGATATTTTGTAAATTTCCTACCGTCAATCATATCAAAACTTAATTTTTGATTAGTAATATGCTTGCTAAGAACTTCTTTGAACAACTTTACAGAATTTTTCCTCAAATATTTATAGATTTTTGCACCCTCAGATTCCACAATTTTCCAAATAGTGTGTATCTCAGACAAATATTGTCCCTCATCACAACCATACATCAATGAAAAGATTTATTTATTCAGCTTTCCAGATGATGTATAAATCTCAATTAAACAAAAAAAACGCTTATGAACTGGTTTTTTTGCTTCAGGGTCACAAATGTGACTTGACTTAAATTAGAAAAAAAAGAGAAATTTCAACATGAAATGTACAGCTCAGATAATTAAAAGCTCCCTGATTCATGGACATGCACGACTTTAATTGAAATGAATATGAATCAAACCACACACATACTTTTTTTTTCAGACAGTGAACAGAAACACACCTTCTACATTTTCAGTTTTTTTAAAATTTTATTTTAAGTTCATTTCTTGTAACCACATTATTAGCAGTCAACATCAAAGTAGCCCAATTCTTAAAAAGTAACAGCATAGAAATGTCCATTTTCTGATTGGATGTAAACAGACTATAACCTCTTTCGTTTAGCTTACAGAGGCAGGATGAGTGGTGTGTGTGTGTGTGTGTGGGTGTGTGTGGTGTGTTTGGAGAGGTGTGAAAACACCTGAGACAAGGCATCGTTGGCAATGACCCCGTTTCAGGCGCACAGACCACCGTTCTCTGATATAGCTTCTATCCTTCCCACACATCTGTGTGTCTTATAAGGTCTTGAGCCGTTTTGGTACTGTACTGTACGTTACATAACCCAGTGTTTATATACAAATCAGCAGTAGCACATCGCTACCCCCCGCAGTGACTCACTGAACTCACATTGTGCTGAGTGAGCGACAGCACCGAACATTCGTGATGTTATCGATGTCCCGCCGCTGCTTCGCTGGGAGTGAGTCGTGAGAAACTTCAAGACACCGATCGATAACAAGACACAATCTTGAGAAGGAAGTTCACTCTTTTTGTTTAAACACTTGTAACAAATAAAAACAAGACCGAAAAAAAGCATATCAATACTAAAGGAATACAGCCCCAAACCCCCTGCCCTCCCAAAAAGAAGAAGAAGAAGAAGAAGAAAAGAAGTAGAAGGGCCCTTTCTCTCTGTCTGTGGACAGTGACGTCACAAACCTCTATATCTATATCTGTATGTACAGTACACACCACCCTCCCCCTGTCTAAAATACACTCTAATGCTCTCATATAGCTACAACTCACACAAAATCTATACTCATTTTTATGTACACCCCT
>NC_056601.1:328505-333505 GCF_018340385.1 Cyprinus carpio
TTCAAATAGAAAGCAGTTATTTTAAATAGTAAAAATATTTCACAATTTTTCTGCTTTTGCTGTACTCTGGATCAAATAAATGCAGGCTTGATGAACAGAAGAGAATTCTTTATAAACATCAAAAATCTTACAGTTCAAAAACTTCTGAGTGCTAGTGTAAGAGTGTAACAGGTCATGTGACCCAGCGCTGCGTCCAGACGGTTCTGTGGGTGTGAAACGGTGCACATTCTTCATCTGGCTGTGAGGTCTTTAAGGGTTTTTCTCCAGGACGGCGTGATGGGAGCAAAGGCAAATGGCCGGGACGATCTGATTGGACGAAGGCGGTGAGGTCAGTGAGGTCTGGTCAGTGGACGGCACATCCAACACTTTCCTCGAGCTTCCTCCTGAAGTATTAGAGGAGCTGTGTGGAGATGAGGGGAGATCTGTTCTTTTAGAGTGCTGGAGGGCAGCGGGGGTCTTTTGTTGTGGGTGGGTGAGCGTGTAGTGGGAGTGGGTCAGTGGCTGAGGAACCCGGGGTGGTCTGTGCTCTTATAGACTTCAGTCGATCGTGGGGGTCTTTTACTGTGGTTTTGCGAGGTCCAGGTCTGCCAGAAGATAGTCTGTTCCTTCCACGTCAACATCCACCTCTTCTGTGAAGCAAACACACGGAGAAACGTTCTGAGGCTACTTCTCTCTCTACTGTCTGCAGAGCATCAGAGTCAAAACAAGAAATCATACAAAGTATTTGTGATTAAATCTTTTACATACAGTACAGACCAAAAGTTTGGAAACATTACTATTTTTAATGTTTTTGAAAGAAGTTTCTTCTGCTCATCAAGCCTGCATTATTTGATCCAATAAATACAGAAAAAAAAAGTAATATTGTGACATAATTATTACAATTTAAAAATAACTGTTTTAAATTATTATACTTTAAATTATCATTTATTTCTGTGATGCAAAGCTGAATTTCTTAGGATCATTATCACATGATCCTTTAGAAATCATTCTAATATGAATGATTCATTATCAAAGTTGGAAACAGTTCTGCTGCTTATATGTTTTTTCAGAACATGTGATACACTTTTTTAGGATACTTTGATGAATAAAAAGTTAAAAAAAAAAAAAAAAAAAGCTATGTTTTTTAAAAAAAAAAAAAAAAAAAGCAACAATATACACTACTGGTCCAGTAACTTTTGGGGTCAGTAATGTTTTTCTTTTCTTTTTTCTTTTAAAATAAAATCAATACTTTTATTCAGCAAGGATTGTGTTAAATTGATAAAAATGTGTAGTAAAGAAAATATATTATTAGAATATATATTATTAGAATTTTACCTTTTTTTTATTTTGAATAAATGCAGTTCTTTTTAAACCTTTTATTCATCAAATATATTAGACAGCGAACTGTTTCCAACACTCATAATAAATCAGAATATTAGAATGATTTCTAAATGATCATGTGAGTGTGATAGACTGGATGTTTACATGTGACACTGAAGGCTGGAGTAATGATGCTGAAAATTCAGCTTTGCATCACAGGAATAAATTATTTTTTTTAAGTTATATTCAAATAGAAAAACTATTATTTTAAGTTGTAATAATATTTCACAATATTACTGTTTTTTCTGTAATTTTGATCAAATAAATGCAGGCTTGATGAGCAGAAGAAACTTCTTTCAAAAACATTAAAAATAGTAATGTTTCCAAACTTTTGACCTGAACTGTACATAACATGGTAGTATACTGTAAATCACATTTAGTAATTCAGCAGATGCTTTTATCCAAATCAGGACCACAGAAGCAATCAAAACCAACAAAAGAGCAATAATAACACATTTATAAACTACAAAATGTATGTATTATAGGGATGTGCATTTCTATAATATAATATAATATAATGAGGACTTATGAGCAACTTTCACTTCTATGCATAACTCTATATCATGTATCTAACCCACACATTTGACTATCATGTGCTAATCACTTATTCTGTAGGTATTTTGAATAACTATTGAATGGTTTATAGGATTATATTCATGTTGGGTATGTATGAGTTTCTATGAATCAGTACTTTGTAAAATGCATTACATTCTTGTTATAGAAATCATGATCGCTGGCCGATAAAACAGTAATTCTGTCCAAATTCCCTATAAAATCTAAAAACTTTGTTGATTATAAAGAGAGCGAGCTGCTTTTTGTGTATCTACCAAACGTTCCTTAATCATTTTTGTCTTTTGTTATATACTATATGCACATGCTGCATTTGTTTCTTTAATAATAATAAAAAATCTATTCACATGCATGGAAATTATAATTGCATGGAAACCACATGGTGCAAGCTGTAATTTTAAGAACTTGTTTTCGATGCATGGAAACCACATGGTGGTGTAGCATTTTCATGTTTAGTCATTCTGGCCCATTATCTCCATGGCAACATTCCAATTTGGGTGTTAAAGCTTTTATCATGCTGCAGGCTGTTTGCATGCCATCTGTTTGTAGGACAGGCCACAGAATATACAATACAAACTCCTCAAGACAACCATTCGTCTCATTTCTGGCAAAAAGCATGTGATCATCAAACTTTCACTGTGTGTCCGCAAGCGATCCTGAATCTTGTACAGTTCTGGTTCTAGGTAGAAGCATTACCACTAAAAAACCTTTTAGAAGCAAGGGCTTCTGGGTATTTTTTATAGAGTTCTTAGAAGCCTCACAAAAGGATCTTACATATTTGACCTTGTTGTGCTCGAGTTAAATAATGCACGCATGGCAATGTGACATAAATGCACAAAAACGAGTCCTGAGAAGTGTTTTGTGCAATTATTACAATAAAGCACTACTTCACATTCACATCCATCCACATTTGTTTAAATTTCAGTCATCTGTCCCCACTTTTCTCATCAGTATTTCTGTGTTAGCTTTGTTATTAAAACTAATATTTTACATTTAACTTGCACTTACAAATGTTATTTTTTTTATTTTTTTTATTAAAATTAATATTTTTCTTTTAATTTTTAATTAATTTTATTTTACTTTATTTTTAGGTGCGCTTGTTACAGTGTAATTATACATTTAAGTACTGAGTAATATATGGTTAGGGTTTGGCTTAGGGTTACTTGCATGTAATTATGCATAATATATTGTTATTACAATAGTGAGCACATGTAACATGTAACAAGAACATCTTAAAATAAAGTGTTACCGAACATTTTAAATACATTTTTATTTTGTACTTTTTTTCATTGTTACATGCATTAGTTAAGCATTTGTTACTTTTTATTTCTTATGCATGTGTTACATTGGATAACTACCACAAAGATACGAATCATGAGGAAAAATATCCAAATGCTTTAAATTAGTGCTGTATCTAATGTTTGATGTAATGATGCTTTAAACATGATACTTATGTGTTCTATTCTTTAGAACGGTTTTAATTTACATGAACTCACGTGACTATAATTCAGGCTAGGAGCTCTCATGTAATGTTGAATCTTCTCAAAAATAAATCTTACAGTCTTTCAAAGGTTGTTTTCACACTTGGATTGAATCTTTGGTCCAAACTAGAGATTCATAAGCTACTCTGGGATTAAATATGTTTACTAGTCCAAACTGTTAACCATTAAGCTACCAAAACCCATTCATTAATGTATGTATCTGGCTCTGCTACAGTTTAAATGTATTTTTGTCAGTTTAATTAATACAAACAGTGGAGCGAAACATGTTAAGTGTCATCAGCTGGACACACACATCACCTGTTTTACATCCATGGCTCTAAGTAATGAAGCACACATGATAAAACTTGTGCTACTTGTTACTTTTTGACTCTATCTTATTGAGGTGACTGGAGGTGTACGTTGGAATTAGGGGAACAGCCTTAAGCTGGTTTCCATCCTATTTTAAGAGGAGTTCTTTTTCTGTAGCTTTTGAGAATTGCATCTCTTTTAATGCTGCATGTACATATGGGGTACCACAGGGTTCTGTTTTAGGCCCGGTTTTGTTCCCTCTATCTTCTTCCTTTAGCAAAGATCTTTCTTAAGCATCTCATGCCATTTTTATGCAGATGATACATAGCTTTATCTTCCAATGAAACCAGATGAGAATATATCTCCTCAGTCTCTGATTGACTGTGTGAGTTAAGTTAAAATCTGGATGGCGGACTTTTTTTTTCAGCTAAACGATTCCAAAGGCCCGTTCACACCAAGCACGATAACTATAAAGATAACCATATAGTTCTAAAAATCGTTCTCAATATTAAAGAAGAGCAGAGTCCACACCACAGCTACAACGATAAAGTCACAGAGAAACAATATCATTGGAATCACATTCAGATTTTTTCGAGTTGATGAACGATAAAAACACTGACACCCAATCAGAATCAATATAAATCCAAAGATAATATAATTATCTTTATAGTTATCATTCTTGGTGTGAATGGAGCTCAAGACTGAAGTGTTGGTTTTTGGACGGCCTAAATGTGTTGCCATCCTTTCCAAAACTCTGCATCCTATAACTAAAACTGTAGGCACTTGTGTTCGGATTTTGGGTGCTATTTTTGACCCGGTTCTCAAATTTGATAAACAGATAAATCAGCATTTTGTCAGCTTGATTGCTAAAATTAAATATTTTCTATAATAAAAGGTATATTTTTGATGTAGTTTTTGTCCTAACCACCCGCAACAGCGATGGAATTCTATTTTTGAAACAGTTTCTATTTTCTGCAACGACGCGGCTAGAAAAACATACAAAATATGACAGTGATAATCTCAGGTAATGATTATTTGCTTTATTCAGTGTTAAATGCTTGAATATTGTTTTGCATGACCTTTATAGCCACACTGAAAGCAAGAATAGATATAAACCTGCGTTCGGGTTTAGATACGTTTCACTAATGTCGCTTTCTGATGCTGTGTTTGAATTTTCATGCCACATTATTTGAAATTAGCGCGGGTGTTTTAACCTCTGTCATAAATTTGTGATCTGTTTTATATTGTTATTTGTTTTATGCATTTGTTAAATTTTTCGTG
>NC_056601.1:338505-356005 GCF_018340385.1 Cyprinus carpio
ATGTGTACAGGTGGGGCTATCGAGCCATTTTGCCACACCCACTTCTGAAACCCATATCAGATGTAAATGTTCACCGGTTCTGACACGCGTGTGAGTTTCATGAGTTTTGGAGAATGTTTAGACACTCAAAAATGCGATTCAGTTTGGAGAAGAAGAAGATGCAGCTCCGGCTCTAATAAATCCCATCCAAGTAAAAGAGAAAGAGTGGGAACGGGATCGGGAAAGAGTCTGATTTCAGCTCGCATCATCCACAGCAGCTTTGTTTTATTTATAAATATATATATTTTGAGCCAAAAGGGTTCACGACCACATGAATCACTACTACACAGCTGTGCTGGTCTCACATCAGACATTTATTCAAATCTGCATCACAAATGCACTCCCACTCGAGTTTCTTTATGAATATCAGCCCCGGACTCCAATTTGAAACAAAAGCAGAGACACAGGGAGCCTCGCATGCCTTCTTCGCCTGGATACTCTTCTAAACAGCAGATGAAAGCGCTCTTCAGAAATCAAAAGCAGATCAGCTGTCCGGAGCGCTGTGACCTCAGAGCTCTGCACGAGTTTTATCTTTTAATTACAGAAGTTTAATCTGAATCTAAATCAGTAAGGATGTGATGAGGTTTAATCCTGCAGGCGTACAGATAAGAACTAAGGGTTATATGCACGTACCTGTTCTTCTCCATCTCATTGTGTGTAGACCTGCAGAGACAGAGAGACAGAGATGTTGTGGACCACTGTGCTTTTCTTTGTTATCCACACTAACAATTATGTATTTGGCAAATGCTTTTATCCAAAGCAAGTTTATGTATGAGTTTATGCATTCCTTGCAAATCGAACCCATGATCTTGGCGTTGCGATCTCTATGCTTTCCTGTTAACGTTAGAGGAATAGTTCATATAAAAATATGATACTCATTCACCCTCATGTCATTCCAAACCTGCATGCATTTATTTATGAAACACAAAACAAGATATTATGAAGAATGTTGATAACCAAAGAGTTTTGGATCCTGATAGCTGTGTTTCCATCCGCATCTATTTTTATGCACATTTTGGGATATTGCATTAAAAAAAATGGAAACGGCAAGATACAAAATTCTAAAAATGCACATAAAAAAACTTATGGCTCAGGCTCTAAAAAAATAAATAAATAACATGACCGCGTTTTGTCTGCGCGCTCCGAAGCTCGTAATTTATTGTATACAAAAATTATTAATTATTATATATAGTACCTTCTCATACTGTAGCAAATTAAAATTTTCTTTTAAGAAAAATTTTAATTTTATACATTAAATATATTATATAATATAAATTATATGTAAATATTTCCAAGATATATACTGTATGTGTGTGTATTTATATGTACATAATAAATATACACAGTACACACACACACATCTATTATGTAAACGAAAACTTTTATTTTGCGTGTGATTATTCATTTGACAGGATTAATTTTTAAACTAATAAAAAATTTTTTTTTTAGTTAGCTGATTTAATACAATTGATTTTCTGAATTTTGAATGCGATTAATCGTTTGACAGCACTTTTGAAGAATAATATTTTTAAAGGAATTTTTAATATTAAAATAATAAATACAATTTTAAGTATATCGTTATATTACATAATATTTAAGTGTTTTCTCACATATCAAAAAGATAATATTTTACAAGTAAATTCACCATTTTTTTTATGCAAAAAAAAAAAAAAGGACAATTCAGAAGCCAATTAATACATTTTGGAGGGAAAAAAAAAACATATCTGACCCTGCAGCACAGAAGCAGTCATCAGCAGCACAGGTATATTTGTAGCAATAGACAACAATACATTGTATGAGTCACAATTATACATTTCTCTTTTATGACAAAAATCATTAGGATATTAAGTAAAGATCATATGTTCCATGAAGATATTTTATAAATTTATTACCGTAAATATATCAAAACTTAATTTTTGATTAGTAATATGCATTGCTAAGAACTTCATTTCAACAACTTTAAAGATGATTTTCTCAATATTTAGATTTTTTTGCACTCTCAGATTCCAGATTTTCAAATATTGTCCTTATAACAAACCATACATCAATGAAAAGATTATTTATTCAGCTTTCAGATATAAACCCAAGCCACAAAACTTAAATGGACTCTTATGACTGGTTTTGTGGTCCAGGGTCACATATTATACTGATATAAAGTAGTTTTTTGGGGACTCTAGGCACTGAAATGTTTAAAAGCCCTTGAACTAATCAACAGGCAACGACTCCAACATCACCTTCTTGTTCTGAGTTCTGAAAGGATCACAGAGACTGTCCTGTGCTCACTGCTGTGTGTGTGTGTGTGTGTGTGTGTGTGTGTGTGTACAGGAACAAGCTAAAACAGCAGAGGGGGTTTAAGGGCCCGTGGGCTTGATTAGTGGATGCAGGAGTTGCCAAAATGCTAATTACTGATTGCAAATGTCCCCAGTCCTCTCTGTGTGTGTCTCTCTCGCTACATTCGCAAAACACAGAGGCCCTGGGCTCCGCTTAGCAACAGTAACTAGACACACAAGCCGTCGGCGGGGGGAAGAGAACGAAGGCTCGCTTCAGAAAGAGTGAAAGAGAAGCAAAGCAGAGGAGGCCAGGAGAAAACTAAATCTGGCGTTCACTGCCTTCGAGCTTTAAGATCATATTCAGTGTACATTAATGCCACCACAAAGCAATAACCACCAACGGGAGGATGTTTTCTGTTCAAAATGTAAATACTGACTTGAATTATGATTGTTTGCATTTTATGCACTGTTGAAAAAGAATCAAACTTGGCTAAAAATGAGGTCGTGCAGGTTTGTGCAATGAAACCACACAATTCTCTGGAGCTCCATGAGAACAATCAAACACACTAGTTAAGCTTTACTCGCACAGCTAATGCACGACTGTCTTACTGGAATATCTAAGGATTACACGTTCTTTGTGAAAGACATATTTTAAATATGCCTCAGCTGTTAGAGTCTCATCTAGCCCGGGTTATTATTGTCAGCTAATATTAAAACTTCAACTAAAAACATTTTGTTAACTGAAATAAAAATAAAATATACATACCAGAAGAAGCTTAAAATAAACTAAAATTAGAAGAAAAAAAAACCTTTGTGACTAACTGAAATAAGCACTAAAATTACCAACTTGAAATAAAAACAAAAACTAAACTGAAAATAAATAAAATTGACAACTAGCGCACTCAAACTATTAATCCCATCCAAAATAAAAGTTTTTGTTTACATAATATATGTGTGTGTGTGTATTATAAATACACACATGCATGCATATATTTAAGAAAAATATGTTAATTTTATACATTAAAAATATTAATATATAAACTATGTGAATATAAATATATACATGTAGATACTTTTAAATATTTTAAAAATATATACCGTGTATGTACATAAATATACACAACACACACATATATTACAACAAACAAAACTTTTATTTTGGATTTTGCGATTAATTGATTTTGCAAAACTCTGATAATATTTTCAAGACTATTTGATCAATAGAAACATCAAAAGAACAGCATTCAAATGCAAATATAAAAATGCAAGCCAATTCTGAAATAACCTAAGGTCTATTATTGCTTTGCATATTTTGAGTCTGGCTGATGAACTTACAAACAAGCTTCCTAACATTAGCGCGCCTACGCAAACAGATCAGCTGAGCATCTCGCTCGGGAAGCGGATGCCGGTGACATAACATCCCGTATCTCTGAGTCGACCTGCAGAACACCTGCTCCAACACATAAAAGAGCAGAGCAGCGTCCTACAACACTTCTAGACCCATTATTAGTCACATACACATACAGTTCACTCTGTAACTAGTTACATGTAACAGAATTATTAGAAAATAAGGCAACACTTTATTTTAAGTAGTGCTGTCAAACGATTAATCGCAATTAATCGCATCCAAAATATGTATATATACACATGCATGCATGCATATTTATTTATTTATTCACTTTTTAACTCCATGTCAGCATCAAGGCTATTTTCATGCATGCATATATTAAAAAAAAAAAAATAAAATCTAAATATTGAGGAAATCATCTTTAAAGTTGATCAAATGAAGTTCTTAGCAATGCATATTACTAATCAATTATGTTTTGATATATTTATGGCAGGAAATTTACTAAATATCTTCATTGAACATGATCTTTACTTAATATCCTAATGGTTTTTGGCATAAAAGAAAAATGTATAATTGTGACTCATACAATGTATCGTTGTCTATTGCTACAAATATACCTGTGCTACTGATGACTGCTTCTGTGCTGCAGGGTCTTATATGAACGCACTTGCAATGAGGATAAACATGGAAACAATATGTTTTGTGTTGTCAAAGCTGCACAACTCAAAGCTCGAACGAATGAACCACTTTCCGTTCCCCAAGCAGTGCGAGAGCCGTCTAATCAGTCAGCTGGAGAGATGCGGGGAGTTTATGCAGCGCAGAAACACAAAAACGTTTCATGCATGATGCATTAACACAAGCGCTGAATGTAGGTTACTTGCATTTATATTTATAATTCAGCCGGAATATGATCAAGATACTAACCCACTTACATTCCACCAACTGCTATTCTTAGAAGAAGTGTAAACATGCAATATGCAAATAAAATATCACAGATTTACCTAGCCTTATCTCCAAATGACTACAGCCTCGTTGACTCCCTCTGACAATGCACTGATGAAATTAACAGCTGGATGTGTCAGAACTTTCTTCAGTTAAACAAGGAGAAATCTGAAGTCAGTGCATTAGGAAATAAAGATGAAGTTCTCAAGGTGAATGCATATCTTGACTCGAGGTGTCACATACAGTATAGAAACACCAAGGGTTTTTAAATTCTGTGTTTTTTATTGTTGTGACTATTTTTATGATTCCTTTTATGCAAAGCACTTTGAATAACCATTGCGTATATAACAACAAATATCGTTTCGTGGACTTCATATCGAGATATTATCGCATCGTGAGATTTTGTTATACTCTGCTTGTACTCGGTCTAGAGACCAGACATTAAAAAGACACCCCCTACAATTTCTTTACCTACTAAACCAACATTTGAACAACACCGAACACCACATACGGCTGTATATAAATAGCTACAAGCCCAGTGCTACCCTTGTTAGGCCTTAATATCCAGTTACAAGCCACACAAACATCCAGACGCAGATTAGAGTAGAGCACTGTTTTCAGCACGCTGGGGCACACAGTCACTAGATTTCTGTCCAAGCTCATATTCCTAAAGTGGTTCATCTCCATGATTTAGAAGCAGCAGCTTTATGACCCTTTGCTGCTGTGTTTAAAAGTGGCCTTGAGGCTGTGAATCAGTATCATATCTTTACTTTATCAGTCCTGTCGGATTATAAACAGACAGCCAATCAGATCATATTTGATGTTTAATACATGCTTACAGTATGTGCAGCATTATTATTCGTGCTTTCAAATTATTAGTTTTTGTTTGCATAATATATGTGTGTTCTATGTACATATAAATGCACACACATACAGTATATATTTTGAAAATATTTACATGTGTATATGGGTCAAAGACGCGTTAAAATAAAGTGTAATAAGTGATTTAATGTCCATAGAAAACACATTAAATGTAAGTAAAGTGTCTACTTTTAAGGTTTCAAATAGGTTTTTGGAGAATAAAATGTCAAAATGTGGTTGAAATAATGTTACATTGTCATTCAGTGTGACACAATATTTATGTAAAAATTCAGACAACATGCTTATTCTGACACGTTCATATTAAAATATATAAAAGAATAAGGGAGTGTATTAAATTTTGTGTTTTAAATTAGTAAAAAATTCTTACTGACAAATAGGCAAAACTTAGGATAGTGGCACATTTTAAAAATGTAAAATTACAACTAATTAGTATTTGGGGTGAAAGTAATTAGTCTCTTAATATGTCATAAATTTATTTTTTGTCTTTAAATCAGGGGAAAATGTATGATATTTATTTTTTGCTCGGAAAAACAAAATTGCAATTAAATTATGCATAAAACTTTTTTTTTTTGGATTAAATTATGCATTTTTATTTTTTTTTTTTGATCTTTGACTCATATATATTTATATAATTTATATTATAAATAAAAACATTTAATATATAAACATAATAAATTTTTCTGAAATATATACACGCATGTGTGTATTTATATATACAAAATAAATATACACAGCACAGATATATTATGCAGACAAAAACTTTAATTTTGGATGCGATTAATCGTTTGACAGCACTAATTATTACAGATCAATTAATTTTTACTGTGGGTGGGACTGATAAAAACAACACCACAGAAATACAGTATATGTATATGCTTCTGTTAAAAACAATCGACCTGCATTATTTCAACTTATTGCTATATTAGTATTGTTCCAAAAATGTCATGTTTTTAATGACGAAGTGCACAGTCTATTTAAAAATAATTAGTACTTGCTATGATTGATGATTACTCACTGATGAAAACTTAATTTCTGATTAGTAATATGCATTGCTAAGAACTTAATTTGAACAACTTTAAAGATGATTTTCTCAATATTTTTTTTTTTTTTTGCATTCTCAGATTCCAGATTTTCAAATATTGTCCTCCTAACAAACCATACATCAATGGAGAGATGATTTATTCAGCTTTCAGATGATGTATAAATCTTAATTTCAGAAAATTGACTGGTTTTGTGCTCTAGGGTCACACACACACACATATATATATATGGTATATCAGTTTGGCGAGTAAACTAAGAAATTTGGTGTTTCCATCAGTTGTTTCTGATGCGATACTTCTAAATGCGAATAAAAAGAGGTTGACTGAAACATAGCTCTTGTAGATCAGATGGTTGGTTGGTGTTTTCATGACAAGTAACAAGTTAAAATACTACAAAAATAGCCTATTTTTAAAATTTGCTTCGGATAAAAACTCTAAAATGCATTCAGGAGGATTGACAGAATTTCGTCACGAGAGTTTCCGTTATCTCAGAAACTAGACGGAAGTACCTGCTGCTGCAGTTCTTCTTGCTTTTGATTTTTCGTTTCAACACATCCCTCTCTTTGCTGCTGGTGAAGGGTAACATGGAGGCATAGCCGTGCTCCGCTTCTGCAAACACAAACAGAGACGTGTAGAAGCTCCTCAGAGCACAGAGCACTCCAGCTGCCTGCCACTGATCACAAACACTGACCGGTTTCCTCACAACCTGGGGTGCTATACGATACAGTTAACCCCTTTCTGGACAAATGTCTTGCTTTCGGGTCAATGATGTCATCTGAACTGGAGTAAACCCAATGGGGGGGGGGGGGGGGGTGCGCACCAGGAACCCCCCCAGTGTAAACCAACAGCAATGCAATGCAATGCTAAAAAAAATGCATTGCAATTCAACATATGCACCACATGCACTTGGGTTTTATCTCTGCAGGGGGTCCTTCTACATTAGTGTCCCGGCTAGACTTGTTCTCCATGTCTGATCTTCCCCAAATATCACAACAACAGAAAAAAACACCATGCATTCGCCTTTTAATTGTTTGCTTTATAGCAACAGTGTCAGGATTTATTTGCATGCAAAATATCATTTAATATCGCCTATAAATATATGTTGCAATACGTCTTTACCTCTTTCTCTTCGCTCGAGATACTCTGCTGCTTCGATTAACATCTGCAGTTTCTCAATAGCCGTCATTTTAAGCAATAAACAGCGATTAAAAAAACGACAAATCCGGGTCAGAAACACACGAGCAGCAGGGCTTGTTGATGTTTGAGAAAACCAGAAATGTGCACAAAGAATGGGGTGTAAAAATAAAGCTAAACACGCTGGCTTTGATCAAATCGAATAAAAAAATGTCCCTCAGCTGCCAAGAAGTGACTAGTTAACTAGTCCTGTTCATGTTAAACGAGATTTTGGACTTTAACACGACACGAGCAACAAAACCCGCTGCAGGATGGCACAATCTGGCAACTCTTGCTGGAAGCATGTGTGTTTAGGAAGGTCTTTTATAGATGAGCTGTCAAACAGATAGCTTTAGTTCTGCACTTTGGTCAATTTTAGGGTCAGATACTGACAGCAAACGAGAGCATCTGGGAAAAAAAAGGCATAAATAGTGGATTGACAGCTCAGTCAGAGCGACGCGAGCGCACGGGTTGCCAGATTGTACAGTTTGACTCGCAAAACAAAGTACATTTAAGCCGCTGGTGATATTATTTCTGCAAATAATTTGATCTTTGGTGGTGCTGTGCTGGAAAACAAACAGCATTCAACCCCAATTCCTTCTTGATTAATTAAAAAACGTCAATTTTGATATGCCCGTCCAGCGAGTTGCTGTGTAATAATATTTTTTTTTTAAAAAGGGGAAAAAAATATTGTTTGTTCGTTGAAAAATGCGTTGAAAACAGGTTTTAAAATAACACACACGGCCTCCAAAAGTCCAAACAGTCGCTGGTTTCGATATTTCGAGCGTGACAGACGATCTGGCTACTTATTAAACAGCTCGAGCTGCACGACTGAGGAAAAATGAATCAAAAATAGGAGAAAAAACACGCAGCTAGCGAAACCATAGCGTCGTCGAGCCAGACGGATGAGATGTTTGCTGGCTGCTGTCATGTTACTGTACGCCTGTCAGGGGCACGGTGGAACCTGCGATCCGATTGGGTGGACGATACAGGAAGCGGGCTTCTCATTGGATGCGTTCACTGTCACTCTGCCAGACCGTATCTAGAACGGACCAATGGCTGAGGCGCATTCTAAAGCGTGAATAGATGCGACTGCTGTAATGCGATTCCATAAGATAATGGTGCAACTAAGTAGCACTGTAGCGCCATGTTGGAGCGAGCTGTACACCTGTGAGTGTATTCTGGCAGTTGCTCCTGAGCCAAAATGGATTATTATGCAAATCGTGTGTTGTTGTTATGCTGTGATTGGCTGGACTGCTGCAGCGCTGTCGCCTGTGATTGGCCGCCGTACCGGAACTCAACACACACACGCACGCACGCACGCACGCACGCACACACCTACCTCCTCTGTAAACACTGATGGTTAAGATTATTTAACATGATTTGTACGGTTTCAACAGAAAAGATTGGAATTATTGTGTATTTCTCCACTTTTTTGTTTTCTTTTTTATTCTGGATATATTAGACAAATTAAACACCATTTAAAGATACGTACATGTGAGTTATTTCTAAAATACCAGGAGAAATGGACTAAAAACTGTACTGTAAATAATCATTGACTATATAATATATATGCACTGTATGTGTGTGTGTATATATATATATATATATGTGTGTGTGTGTATGTGTGTATATACAGTATATGTGTGTATTTATATATATATACACACACACACACACACACACACACACACACACATACACATTATAAGATATATATATATATATGGATATATATATATACACACACACATATGTATAATATACATATATATATATATATATATATATATATCTATATATATATATATATATATATATATGCACATGCAATATATGTGTTTATATATATGAATGTTTACCACCCTACTGAATAGTTTTTGTTTGTTTTCTCACATTTCTTTCTGGTGTAAAAAATTTTTCTTACAAAATGTTCCAAAAAAAGTAAAAAAAAAGAATAAAAATAAATAAAAGATGTGATGGTAGAATGATGCTAAAACTGCACATCAACACACTAATTGACAAAAAAACAAACACATTCATCAAGAGTTCCCATTTATTTAGCACTGCAAAGTTTTCACTGAATAAGGCTTTCAGAACAAACAATCCACAATATCAAATCCTTCTAAAATGAGTAACTAGAAACTGCACAGCCATTGACTGAAAAACAAAACTGATGAAACACATATTTACATAAACTCGGGGAAGAAAGGGGAATATATGTTTTTATCTCAAACGTCTGTTGAGAGCACCTTTCCTGTCCATGTATTGTCTGCAAGAGAAAGATGATTACATCATTGATCTCCTTCCTGCACCACAACATTACATCACTGTCCACCAATCAGAGCGCTGGTCATTTCGCCGTGCAGTACCTGCAGAGGTGATTGGCCAAATACTGACCTGTTGCTGGGATACTAACTTCCCAAGTTACTTTTCTCATAATGCATGCCATCTGTACATACAAAAAAAGAATGCAATAACAAAATAAAGGGAAAAATTACAAATCACAGAACTAATATCAATTCAAAGATCTGGAGTTTTTCAGAAAAAAAAGGTATATTGTAAACACACAGATCTGTATTTTCTCTTCTGTGACACGTTAAGAGCAAACGCAGCATTAGATCTCACCTTCTTCTTGCCCTGCTGAATAAAAATGACAACAAGCATCCGCCACACATTGTGCTCGATTCACGTAAACATTAGAAAACAAACAGGGAAGAATATTACACAGCACACAATAATATTTAAGATTTAATCTTCAGCTTTAATTAGCAGGAATATCTATCACACTCTGTCTAGTTGTGCCGTCTTGTGGTTATTTAGAGCATCAGCTTTGCCTAAAAAAGCTGCAGTTTGACAATAATACACTGCTAGTATTTGTCAAGTATATACATATATACATACAGTACAGGTCAAGAGTTTGGAAACATTACTATTTTTAATGTTTTTGAAAGAAGTCTCTTCTGCTCATCAAGCCTGCATTTATTTTGATCAAAAATACAGAAAAAAACAGTAATATTGTGAAATATTTATTACAACTGTTAAAATAATAGTTTTCTATTTGAATATACTTTAAAAAAATAATTTATTCCTGTGATGCAAAGCTGAATTTTCAGCATCATTACTCCAGCCTTCAGTGTCACATGTAACATCCAGTCTATCACATGATCATTTAGAAATCATTCTAATATTCTGATTTATTATGAGTGTTGGAAACAGTTCTGCTGTCTAATATATTTGATCAATAAAAGGTTAAAAAGAACTGCATTTATTCAAAAAAAAAAATTTTAATAATATATATTCTAATAATATATTTTCTTTACTACCACTTTTTATCAATTTAAACACATCCTTGCTGAATAAAAGTAGTTGATTTTATTTAAAAAAAAAGAAAGAAAAAAAATACTGACCCCAAATTACTGACCAGTAGTGTATATTGTTATTACAAAATATTTATATTTTAAAAACATAGCTTCTTTTTTTTCTTTTTTTTTTACTTTTTATTCATCAGATTATCCTAAAAAAGTATCACATGTTCTGAAAAAATATTAAGCAGCAGAACTGTTTCCAACTTTGATAATGAATCACCATATTAGAATGATTTCTAAAGGATCATGTGATAATGATCCTAAAAATTCAGCTTTGCATCACAGAAATAAATGATAATTTAAAGTATAATAAATTTAAAAACAATTATTTTAAATTGTAATAATATATCACAATATTACATTTTTTTCTGTATTTTTGATCAAATAAATGCAGGCTTGATGAGCAGAAGAAACTTCTTTTCAAAAACATTAAAAATAGTAATGTTTCCAAACTTTTGGTCTGTACTGTATATATATGTATATATATATATGAATGAATCTCCGAAGGGAACCGACTGTCTTCAGAAAAGTTTTGATGGCATTTTCATTTTATCTGATAAAGTAGCATTCTTGAGGAGCAACTTTGATTACAGCCGTTACCATGGAAACCAATGTTTCTGCCGCTCCAGAAGCGCCTCCTGCTGGCAGAGAATGAGTTTGGTATTTTCAATAATAAGCCCAGCTCCAGCAACATGTTTTTAATGTTGCTCACTCTTTTTTTCTGTTTTCTGCAGCAACCCTGAGCACTTTTCATATTCTTTATCCTGGCTAAAGCACTTATGTTTTAATCTATAGTTATAATAATAATCAGCCTATAGTTTAGGTAAAGATATTAATATAAGTAAGGTGTGTCTAAAAGTCTTTTGTTTATTTGACGGTGATCTCACATTTCTTGTTTGTATGAAGGCTAAATACAAATAAAAGGTGAACATTGATTTATTTGTACCATTTTTTTTCTAAAATATTATATAGTTTTATAGAAGGAGGTTTCATATACTTGGCAAATTAATTTTTTCAGAAGTTTGTAGGTATAGACATCTGTTGTGGGCGTTCTTGGCAGTTTCTGAGGCTTTTTAAAATATTGTTCATATCGATATCGGAATTATAGAGCTTATGGAACATCAGCGATACAGCGTTTCCCTGGTTACCGCTGTAAACAAAGCAGTGATGCAGCGTTTCCCTGGTTACCGCTGTAAACAAAGCAGTGATGCAGCGTTTCCCTGGTTACCGCTGTAAACAAAGCAGTGATGCAGCGTTTCCCTGGTTACCGCTGTAAACAACGCAGTGATGCAGCGTTTCCCTGGTTACCGCTGTAAACGAAGCAGCGATGCAGCGTTTCCCTGGTTACCGCTGTAAACGAAGCAGTGATGCAGCGTTTCCCTGGTTACCGCTGTAAACGAAGCAGCGATGCAGCGTTTCCCTGGTTACCGCTGTAAACAAAGCAGCGATGCAGCGTTTCCCTGGTTACCGCTGTAAACGAAGCAGTGATGCAGCATTCAATTAGAAATCAGAAACAAGACACACCTTATAATGTGGAAATAGAAGACTTTATTGATTTTAAAAGAATTTATAACTTTGAATGTCAAACTCATTCAAAACAACTGCAGCACATTCCTCTAGGGGGCAGTAATACTGGAGACTCTATGGAAGGCTTCACAAGCGATTTTTGAATGTCAATAGCATGACTTTGGCATCACTTTTGACAATGAAAACTACTGCAAAATATCCTTTATTAAATCTGTAACAAGACACAGCCTTTGAAGCCAAAATAGAAGACATTATGTAGTGGTTTCATTTTCTACAGTATGTGATCTATTATAGTTCTGTGGCTAAAACCACCATCAAAATGTTTGTCTAATCTGTAACAAGACACACCCACTGAAGTTGTGTAATAAAACTGTGTTATAAATTAATTTATTATTTTTAGATTTTCAAATTCACGTCAAAACAACACTCTTTGCCAGCATTGTCTTATAGCATGTTTTCTGTTATAGTTCTGTGACAAAAACATATAAAAAATGTTCTTATGAAAACAATAACTAGACACACACCATGAGGTTGATACAGAAGAGTAAATGAATTTATTTATTGGTTTTAATTTCAATAGTGTGTACTTTTTTTGGTGTCATACTTCTGTGAATATAACGAACAAAAAAAAAAGTTTTCCCAAGGACCTGGAATCAGCCTACTGCACAACCACTGGATTATGGAATGATAATGCTTTTTAATGTTGTTTTTCTTTTATTAATACATTTATTAATAGTAATAATTTAATAATAACCACTATCATATCACTATCTTGTTTACAATTATTTCTTATTTAAATTCAAGTGAGCATTATAAGTGCTTGTCTTTATATCTTTCAAAGACCTTGGTGCACAAATTGCTCTTGTTTTGTTAATTATAAAAAACAATATTAAGTATGAATAATTACATATCAGTGTCAATTTAAATGGTTCTGAGATGCTTTAATGTTGCAAATATTTCCTTGCAACATATGTGTACTCAAAGAAAGTAACGTTTTCAAGTTAACCTGGCTAAATCTGTAAAAAAAAAAAAAAAAAAAAAAAAAAAAAAAAAATTATTATCAGTCACAACTAAGTATTGTTTTTAAATCCACACCAAAGACACAAACTACACCAGCTTTGCATGGATGTGGTTTTTAATGAATGGTACATCCGATTCTAGCATTTTACATTCTAATATTGACATGGAATCAAGTTTATAAACCAGCAAATATACACACAAAAGCATTTAAATAACAGTGAATGATCATAAAAATAATTCCAACTGCAAATAAGTCTCCAGCACACATACATAAAAAAGATAATAAATAATAACAATTTAAGAGGAAGAAAAAAAGTCGTGCATTTAAAGTTGCAGCATCAAGCCATGATCTTGCTTATTTTGGCCTTTTGACGTGTATTATTTGCAAGCCATCACAATCAGGATTTCCAGTGAATGGTACACGTTCATTACGTTTATCCCTGCTATTCACAACAAAGTGAGATGGAGATGGTAGTTAAAAAAACACAGTTATGCCACATGTAATTCTATAAACATGATAATGAGCAACAATCAGAATGGATAGACATGAACAATCAGTGCTTACTCAATGCCACATTCTCTTTTCTACGCATGTACTAAGTGCAATTCATTTTAAAGCAAGGGAAGGGTCACATTTTCAATGTGCATCAGTGAAGCATTGTGAAGTTTGCATCGTGTACCGAAAACGTGTTTCAAGTCACAAAACCATAATCAAAAACTCGTATGGCATGTAAAGGTCAGTAGATGGACGTGAAGATGTGTGAAGAACACTTGTCTGTAAGAGTTCAAGATTCTGCTTTCTCTTTTTGTTTCTTGCTTTTCTTTAGAAAACAGGGAGCTTTGAACTTCTTTTTTTTCTTGGACGGAGATTTGGAAGGCGAGCCCTCTGGGGTGTTGCCTGCGGGTTTGTTGGGCGGGGCAGTGGGCGGAGTCGGGGGCGGGGCCGAGGGCGTGGTTTCTGACGTGTCAGTGGTGGATAGTGCCTTCATTTGTTTTTCTAGCTCCTCCTGCTGTTTCTTTTCTTCACCTTTATCATTCTGCACCGCTTCTGTGGTTTTCCCATCTGTATGTGAACCGATTGAAAACGGAAAATACATAGCACGGTACAAATAATGAAAGAAGAGAAAAGGAAAAGGCAGTTTAGCTCTGGTCAGGATGCTCAGGGTTGGAACAGAAGCAGCTGCTATGACATGTCAGTTTTGGCCAACATGCTCATTCAAGTTGTGTGCAGTGTCTTAGTTTCTATATACTCACTAGTGAGACAAGATCTCAGTACCAAACGATTGTCCTACAAATTATAACACAGGGACAGAGACAGACAGAGAAGCACAAAGATGTGAAGACAGATGGAGGACACAGAACAGAGCTGAAAATGTCACACATAAAAACAAAAACATGAAAACTGAAATGCAAACACACACATAGATTTGAATACAGACATCCCATGTTACTCTACATCATCCCCTGTTATATAGTTCACCCACCGTAGCTCAAAAGCTGTGAACTTGCTTTCCCTCAGGCCATCAAATATGCAAATAAATTAGATTTTTCTTCAGAACAGATTTGTAGATAATGTCCACAGATCAGTCACTTTTGGGTGAACTCTTCCTTAAATGCCTTCCTTTATATTTACTGATAGCAGATTATAAATCAAACACACAAACGCTGTTTTTTATGTTCCCTTTAGTAACAGGGGTTGTCAACCAGAAGTAGATGATGCGACGCACAGATGGGAGCATAGCAGGTGTTTCTGCAGTGTTCACATGCACAGGTGTGAGAAAAGGGTCTCACCTGACGGTGGGGTCTTTTTGGGGGAGGCATTCGGGGAAGCCCCCGTGTCATTCACTACCTCCTCCACACCTTTACACAAAAACATGAGGGTTGGGAAAAGAAGAAGAAGAGAGGAAACAGAAATAGAGGGAGATGAGGTGGAGGTGTACAGTGAGTGATCACCAGTGCTGGGGAGTAATGTATAAAAAATAGCGATGCTTCTAAATGAATTACAGTTTTTAGTGCGATTTCAAAAATATGTAGCTTTTTCAGTAACAGGTTCATTTTGCCATTTAAGTCATCACTTAGTGTTCACTGCATGTCATTTAAATTCAGCATTAATATAAACCTTCAATTTTGCTTCATGGGTTTTATTCATTGCTTTATTCTATAAGTGTTATTATTTAATTTGTAATTAGAGTTCATCATTGTACTAGAAAACCACGGCCAGAAAAAAAATAAAAAATAATATATCATTCAAAAGTTTGAGGTCAGTAAGAGTTTTTGTTTGTTTGTTTTAATGAAGACTTTTATTGAACAAGGAAACATTAGTTGACAGTTCTACTGTTATTTTTTTTTTTCTAATAAATGCTGTTTTTTTTACTTTTATGAACAATGAACCCTGATATTAAAATGTCACATTTATCATGGTTTTAAACACTGATAATAATCACAAATGTATCTTGAGCAGCAAATCAGCAAGAATGGAGTAAACTCAGCTTTGCATCACAGGAATAATTTACATTTGAAAATGTATTAAAATAGAAAATAGTTATTTTAAAGTTGAATAATATTTCACAACATTGCTGATTTTTCTGTATTTTCATCAAATGAATATATAAGAGATTTCAAAAACATTTAAAAAG
The DNA here is from genome assembly GCF_018340385.1 of Cyprinus carpio. NCBI lineage: Eukaryota > Metazoa > Chordata > Actinopteri > Cypriniformes > Cyprinidae > Cyprinus > Cyprinus carpio. The sequence goes on from NC_056601.1 coordinate 354,751, forward strand.
ACTACCGACCATAAACTTTTGAACAGAAGTGTAGCTTTTACTTACTGTTTAACCAGTGAGCAAACTATAGTTTGTGTGTGTGACCCTGGAGCACAAAACCAGCCATAAGGGGAACATTTTTTGAAACTGAGATGTATACATTTTTTGTTTGTTGAATAAATAATCTCTCCATTGATGTATGGTTTGTTAGGAGGACAATATTTGTCTGAGATACAACTATTTGAAAATCTGGAATCTGAGGGAGCAAAAAAATCTAAATATTGAGAATATCGTCTTTAAAGTTGTTCAAATTAAGTTCTTAGCAATGCATATTACTAATCAAAAATTAAGTTTTGATATATTTATGGTAGGAAATTTACCAAAATATCTTAATGGAACATGATCTTTACTTAATATCCTAATGATTTTTGGCATAAAAGAAAAATGTATAATTGTGACCCATACAATGTATTGTTGTCTATTGCTACAAATACACCTGTGCTACTCATGACTGCTTCTGTGCTGCAGGGTTACGTATAGTTCGAGAAAATTCCCCAACAATGGCATTAACTGTTCTTAAGGAGGTTCTGGATTGTAGTGTGTGTAGGAAGACTGTCAAACTCAGAAAGACAGGACACAGTGGAGAAAGATCAGTGCTCAGGTGCTGAACCGTGAAGAAATCAAGTTAGCAGTTTCTGGAAAGATACTGAAATTCAATTCCACTTTAATTCATTTATTTTCAAGGCACACTTCAAAGTATTAAATACATGCATTCTGTGTTTCCACAATTAAAATATATATTTTTCCAAAGCCTTATTTTAAGGAGTAGATAATAAAAATAAAAAGTAAAGCTATGTGACATCCAGTCAATATTTGTGTAAGGATCTGTACTGTATAAGACGGGGGTGTTTATTGAATTCTCTTCTTTAATCCAGTGGAAGAATCAATAAAGCACCAATACTTAGGCCAGAAATCAATGGCTTACAAAAAGAGAATGTGGGACTAAACTACTCTTGTCAAGACTCTCATCTCGTACCGTCCTGCTTGCGCTGCACCTCCTTGCGGTACTCCTCCAGCTCCAGATCCGTCAGTTCGCTGAAGGGGTTCGGAGTCTCCGGCTCCGGAGCGGACGGAGGCTCCACAGACTCTGGAGTCTGGAAGCAGAACAATCACATTCACATAATGAATGCATGCCCACATGCAAAAGTCTCTGATCGATGAAATGTGCTCATTAATACAGATATGCAGAGGTAGGGTATGATTAACAGATCTTATT